>NC_091283.1:34585368-34828029 GCF_032444005.1 Ranitomeya imitator
CTGAAAAAAGGGAGATTAATATTGGCCTCTGGGCTTGTGTGCCAGTTGTGAGCGTGCCATCTGTGCCAGTCCTGAGCGTGCCATCTCTCTCACAAATAGTGGGCCATAGAAAGCCTATTTAAATATTTTTTTGGTTTTATAAATTCTCCCAGAAAAAAAGGGAGATTAATATTGGCCTCTGGGCTTGTGTGCCAGTCCTGAGCGTGCCATCTGTGCCAGTCCTGAGCGTCCCATCTCTCTCACAAATAGTGGGCCATAGAAAGCCTATTTTATTTTTTTTTTGGGTTTTAGAAATTCTCCCTGAAAAAAGGGAGATTAATATTGGCCTCTGGGCTTGTGTGCCAGTTGTGAGCGTGCCATCTGTGCCAGTCCTGAGCGTGCCATCTCTCTCACAAATAGTGGGCCATAGAAAGCCTATTTAAATATTTTTTTGGTTTTATAAATTCTCCCAGAAAAAAAGGGAGATTAATATTGGCCTCTGGGCTTCTGTGCCAGTCCTGAGCGTGCCATCTGTGCCAGTCCTGAGCGTCCCATCTCTCTCACAAATAGTGGGCCATAGAAAGCCTATTTTATTTTTTTTTTGGGTTTTAGAAATTCTCCCTGAAAAAAGGGAGATTAATATTGGCCTCTGGGCTTGTGTGCCAGTTGTGAGCGTGCCATCTGTGCCAGTCCTGAGCGTGCCATCTCTCTCACAAATAGTGGGCCATAGAAAGCCTATTTAAATATTTTTTGGTTTTATAAATTCTCCCAGAAAAAAAGGGAGATTAATATTGGCCTCTGGGCTTCTGTGCCAGTCCTGAGCGTGCCATCTGTGCCAGTCCTGAGCGTCCCATCTCTCTCACAAATAGTGGGCCATAGAAAGCCTATTTTATTTTTTTTTTGGGTTTTAGAAATTCTCCCTGAAAAAAGGGAGATTAATATTGGCCTCTGGGCTTGTGTGCCAGTTGTGAGCGTGCCATCTGTGCCAGTCCTGAGCGTGCCATCTCTCTCACAAATAGTGGGCCATAGAAAGCCTATTTAAATATTTTTTTGGTTTTATAAATTCTCCCAGAAAAAAAGGGAGATTAATATTGGCCTCTGGGCTTCTGTGCCAGTCCTGAGCGTGCCATCTGTGCCAGTCCTGAGCGTCCCATCTCTCTCACAAATAGTGGGCCATAGAAAGCCTATTTTATTTTTTTTTTGGGTTTAGAAATTCTCCCTGAAAAAAGGGAGATTAATATTGGCCTCTGGGCTTGTGTGCCAGTTGTGAGCGTGCCATCTGTGCCAGTCCTGAGCGTGCCATCTCTCTCACAAATAGTGGGCCATAGAAAGCCTATTTAAATATTTTTTTGGTTTTATAAATTCTCCCAGAAAAAAAGGGAGATTAATATTGGCCTCTGGGCTTCTGTGCCAGTCCTGAGCGTGCCATCTGTGCCAGTCCTGAGCGTCCCATCTCTCTCACAAATAGTGGGCCATAGAAAGCCTATTTTATTTTTTTTTTGGGTTTTAGAAATTCTCCCTGAAAAAAGGGAGATTAATATTGGCCTCTGGGCTTGTGTGCCAGTTGTGAGCGTGCCATCTGTGCCAGTCCTGAGCGTGCCATCTCTCTCACAAATAGTGGGCCATAGAAAGCCTATTTAAATATTTTTTTGGTTTTATAAATTCTCCCAGAAAAAAAGGGAGATTAATATTGGCCTCTGGGCTTCTGTGCCAGTCCTGAGCGTGCCATCTGTGCCAGTCCTGAGCGTCCCATCTCTCTCACAAATAGTGGGCCATAGAAAGCCTATTTTATTTTTTTGGGGGTTTTATAAATTCTCCCTGAAAAAAAGGGAGATTAATATTGGCCTCTGGGCTTGTGTGCCAGTCCTGAGCGTGCCATCTGTGCCAGCCCTGAGCGTGCCATCTCTCTCACAAATAGTGGGCCATAGAAAGCCTATTTAATTTTTTTTTTTGTTTTATAAATTTTCCCTGAAAAAAGGGAGATTAATATTGGCCTCTGGGCTTGTGTGCCAGTTGTGAGCGTGCATCTGTGCCAGTCCTGAGCGTGCCATCTCTCTCACAAATAGTGGGCCATAGAAAGCCTATTTAAATATTTTTTTGGTTTTATAAATTCTCCCAGAAAAAAAGGGAGATTAATATTGGCCTCTGGGCTTCTGTGCCAGTCCTGAGCGTGCCATCTGTGCCAGTCCTGAGCGTCCCATCTCTCTCACAAATAGTGGGCCATAGAAAGCCTATTTTATTTTTTTTTTGGGTTTTAGAAATTCTCCCTGGAAAAAAAAAGGGAGATTAATATTGCCCTTTGGGCTTGTGTGCCAGTACTAAGCGTTCCATCTCTCTCTCTCTCTCAGTCAGTGGGCCATAGAACGCCTATTTTTGGTTTTATTTGTTTTCTAAATTCTCCCTGAAAAAATCATTTTATTTTATTTGGTTTCTAAATTCTTCCTGATAAAATCATATTTTTTTTATTATTTTTATTTCTAAAGTCTCCCTGAAAAAAAAAAAAAAAAAACAACCAAAAAAACAGTGGGAGATTAATATTGGCCTTTCTGCTTGTGTGCCAGTCTTGACTCCTGGGTGTGCCATCTCTCTCTCTCTCTCTCTCTCTCTCTCTCTCTCTCTCTCTCCAATTGTGGTCCATAGAAAGCCTATATTTTTTTTCCTTGATTTGGGTTCTAAAATCTACCAGAGAAAATAACTACATCAATCATTGGTAGAAAAATATTGGCCTCTGGGTTTGTGTGCCACTCCTGACTCCTGTGTGCGTCATCTCTCAGTCAGTGGGCCATAGAACGCCTATTTTTGGTTTTATTTGTTTTCTAAATTCTCCCTGAAAAAATCATTTTATTTTATTTGGTTTCTAAATTCTTCCTGATAAAATCATATTTTTTTTATTATTTTTTTTTCTAAAGTCTCCCTGAAAAAAAAAAAAAAAAACAGTGGGAGATTAATATTGGCCTTTCTGCTTGTGTGCCAGTCTTGACTCCTGGGTGCGTCATCTCTCAGTCAGTGGGCCATAGAACGCCTATTTTTGGTTTTATTTGTTTTATAAATTCTCCCTGAAAAAATCATTTTATTTTATTTGGTTTCTAAATTCTTCCTGATAAAATCATATTTTTTTTATTATTTTTTTTTCTAAAGTCTCCCTGAAAAAAAAAAAAAAAAACAGTGGGAGATTAATATTGGCCTTTCTGCTTGTGTGCCAGTCTTGACTCCTGGGTGCGTCATCTCTCAGTCAGTGGGCCATAGAACGCCTATTTTTGGTTTTATTTGTTTTATAAATTCTCCCTGAAAAAATCATTTTATTTTATTTGGTTTCTAAATTCTTCCTGATAAAATCATATTTTTTTTATTATTTTTTTTTCTAAAGTCTCCCTGAAAAAAAAAAAAAAAAACAACCAAAAAAAACAGTGGGAGATTAATATTGGCCTTTCTGCTTGTGTGCCAGTCTTGACTCCTGGGTGTGCCATCTCTCTCTCTCTCTCTCTCTCTCTCTCTCTCTCTCTCTCTCCAATTGTGGTCCATAGAAAGCCTATATTTTTTTTCCTTGATTTGGGTTCTAAAATCTACCAGAGAAAATAACTACATCAATCATTGGTAGAAAAATATTGGCCTCTGGGTTTGTGTGCCACTCCTGACTCCTGTGTGCGTCATCTCTCAGTCAGTGGGCCATAGAACGCCTATTTTTGTTTTTATTTGTTTTATAAATTCTCCCTGAAAAAATCATTTTATTTTATTTGGTTTCTAAATTCTTCCTGATAAAATCATATTTTTTTTATTATTTTTTTTTCTAAAGTCTCCCTGAAAAAAAAAAAAAAAAAAAAAAAAAACAGTGGGAGATTAATATTGGCCTTTCTGCTTGTGTGCCAGTCTTGACTCCTGGGTGTGCCATCTCTCTCTCTCTCTCTCTCCAATTGTGGTCCATAGAAAGCCTACATTTTTTTTCCTTGATTTGGGTTCCAAAATCTACCAGAGAAAATAACTCCATCAATCATTGGTAGAAAAATATTGGCCTCTGGGCTTGTGTGCCACTCCTGATTCCTGTGTGCGTCATCTCTCACTCAGTGGCCCATAGAAAGCATATAGTTTGTTACATTTGTTTTCTAAATTCTCCCTGCAAAAATCTATTTTTTTTTTTTTGGGGGGTTTCTAAAGTGTTCCTGAAAAAAATAAAAATAAAAAAAAAATAATAGTGTGACATTAATATTAACATTTGTGCTTCAGTGACAGTCCTGCGTGTGGGGCATCTCTCTAATTTGCAGCCACCAAAAAAAGAGTGTGTAACATTGGGCCTGATTTTCGCTGTGGTCTCACCAACCTGTAAAGGGGTAGCTAAATCATACTGAAGTTATAGCTCACCGTGTAAGTTGTGTGACTGCAACAAATAACGTTAGTTTGGTTACGTTTTTAAAACAATGAGGAAGTCTAGTGGAAGAGGTCGTGGCCGGGGGCGTTCATTGTCAGCTGGTAATGAGGGTAGTGGTAGTGGTGGAGCATCAGGTGGTCGTGGGGGAAAAAATATTGCACCTAAGTCTGGAGCTGTGGAGCCAGGTTCGTCGTCCGGCTACACAAGGCCTCGAACGCTCCCTTTTCTGGGATTAGGAAAACCGCTTTTAAAGCCGGAGCAGCAAGAGCAAGTTTTGGCTTATCTTGCTGACTCAGCCTCTAGCTCTTTTGCCTCATCTCGTGAAACTGGTAAAAGTAAAAGCAGCGCGTCGTTAGTGGATGTTCACGGTCAGGGACAAGTCACTTCCTTGTCCTCTTCAGCAAAAACAACAACAGAGAAGAATGCAGCAGGCGACACAACGGGTTACTCCATGGAGCTCTTTACACATACCGTCCCTGGCTTAGAAAGTGAAGCAGTTAACAGTCCATGCCCATTACAAATTGAATCTGACATGGAGTGCACTGACGCACAGCCACAGCCAGACTACTATGCTGGTCCTTTGACTCAGACCACAACATTGCCCTCGCAGGGTGCTGATCAAGAATCAGACCCTGATGAGACTATGTTGCCCCATCACGAACGCTATACCACCGAACGACACGGTGACACAGACGAAGTTGCGCAGGAGGTACAAGAAGAGTTATTAGATGACCCAGTTCTTGACCCCGATTGGCAGCCATTGGGGGAACAGGGTGCAGGCGGCAGCAGTTCTGAAGCAGAGGAGGAGGAGGGGCCGCAGCAGGCATCAACATCGCCACAGGTTCCATCTGCCGGGCCCGTATCTTGCCCAAAACGCGTGGCAAAGCCAAAACCTGGTGGAGGACAGCGTGGCCATCCGGTTAAAGCTCAGTCTGCAATGCCTGAAAAGGTATCCGATGCTAGAAAGAGTGCAGTCTGGCATTTTTTTAAACAACATCCAATTGATCAGCGCAAAGTCATCTGTCAAAAATGTTCTACTTCCTTAAGCAGAGGTCAGAATCTGAAAAGTCTCAATACTAGTTGCATGCATAGACATTTAACCACCATGCATTTGAAAGCTTGGACTAACTACCAAACGTCCCTTAAGGTTGTTGCACCCTCGGCCAATGAAGCTAGTCATCAACGCAACATCCCTTCCGGCAGTGTAGGACCACCATTTAGCGCACCACCTGCTGTATCTGTGCAGGTATCTTTGCCAGGCCAAAGCAGTCAGGGTCAGGGAATCACCAGTTTCGTAGTAGGAAACACTGCATCTAGGGCACCGGCGGCAACAATACCATCTCCCACCGTCTCTCAGTCTGCCATGTCCACCGGCACCCCCGCTAGTTCCACGATCTCCAGCTCTCCAGTCCAGCTCACCCTACATGAGACTATGGTTAGAAAAAGGAAATACTTAGCCTCGCATCCGCGTACACAGGGTTTGAACGCCCACATAGCTAGACTAATCTCGTTAGAGATGATGCCCTACCGGTTAGTTGAAAGCGAAGCTTTCAAAGACCTGATGGACTACGCTGTACCACGCTACGAGCTACCCAGTCGACACTTTTTTTCCAGAAAAGCCATCCCAGCCCTCCACCAGCATGTTAAAGAGCGCATCGTCCATGCACTCAGGCAATCTGTGAGCACAAAGGTGCACCTGACAACAGATGCATGGACCAGTAGGCATGGCCAGGGACGTTACGTGTCCATCACGGCACACTGGGTAAATGTGGTGGATTCAGGGTCCACAGGGGACAGCAAGTTTGGGACAGTTCTGCCTAGCCCACGGTCTAGTAAACAGTTGTCTGTAGCCGTTCGCACCCCCTCCTCCTCCTCCTCCTCGTCCTCCTGCAGAAGCAAGAGCTCGTCCACAGACCGCAGTCGCACAAACACTCCATCCGCACCTGCCACTGTTGCACACCAGGTCTCCCATTATGGGGCAGCTACTGGCATACGTCAGCAGGCTGTATTGGCTATGAAGTGTTTGGGCGACAATAGACACACCGCGGAAGTTCTGTCCGAGTTCTTGCAGCAAGAAACGCAGTCGTGGCTGGGCACTGTAGATCTTGAGGCAGGCAAGGTAGTGAGTGATAACGGAAGGAATTTCATGGCTGCCATCTCCCTTTCCCAACTGAAACACATTCCTTGCCTGGCTCACACCTTAAACCTGGTGGTGCAGTGCTTCCTGAAAAGTTATCCGGGGTTATCCGACCTGCTCCTCAAAGTGCGTGGACTTTGCGCACATATCCGCCGTTCGCCTGTACACTCCAGCCGTATGCAGACCTATCAGCGTTCTTTGAACCTTCCCCAGCATCGCCTAATCATAGACGTTGCAACAAGGTGGAACTCAACACTGCACATGCTTCAGAGACTGTGCGAACAGAGGCGGGCTGTTATGTTTTTGTGGGAGGATACACATACACGGGCAGGCAGTAGGATGGCAGACATGGAGTTGTCAGGTGTGCAGTGGTCGAAGATTCAAGACATGTGTCAAGTCCTTCAGTGTTTTGAGGAATGCACACGGCTGGTTAGTGCAGACAACGCCATAATAAGCATGAGCATCCCCCTAATGCGTCTGCTGATGCAAAGTTTGACGCACATAAAGGATCAGGCGTCTGCACCAGAGGAAGAGGAAAGCCTTGATGACAGTCAGCGATTGTCTGGTCAGGGCAGTGTACATGACGAGGTACCGGGCGAAGAGGAGGTGGAGGATGAGGAGGATGATGGGGATGAGTATATTTTTAATGAGGAAGCTTTCCCGGGGGCACGGGAAATTGGTGGCGTGGCAAGGCCGGGTTCTGGTTTTTTGAGGGACACAAGTGACGTAGATTTGCCTGCAACTGCCCCTCAACCAAGCACAACCGCAGATTTGACAACGGGAACTTTGGCCCACATGGCGGATTATGCCTTGCGTATCCTCAAAAGGGACACACGCATTACAAAAATGATGAACGATGACGATTACTGGTTGGCCTGCCTCCTTGATCCTCGCTATAAAGGCAAATTGCAAAATATTATGCCACATGAGAACTTGGAACTAATATTAGCAACAAAACAATCAACTCTTGTTGACCGTTTGCTTCTGGCATTCCCTGCACACAGCGCCCGTGATCGTTCTCACACGAGCTCCAGGGGCCAGCAGACCAGAGGTGTTAGAGGGGCAGAAATCAGAAGTGGCGTTGGACAGAGGGGTTTTCTGACCAGGTTGTGGAGTGATTTTTCTATGACCGCAGACAGGACAGGTACTGCAGCATCAATTCAAAGTGACAGGAGACAACATTTGTCCAGTATGGTTACAAACTATTTTTCATCCCTTATCGACGTTCTCCCTCAACCGTCATTCCCATTTGATTACTGGGCATCCAAATTAGACACCTGGCCAGAATTGGCAGAATATGCATTGCAGGAGCTTGCTTGCCCGGCAGCTAGTGTCCTATCAGAAAGAGTATTCAGTGCTGCAGGTTCAATACTAACAGAAAAAAGGACTCGTCTGGCTACCCAAAATGTAGATGATCTAACCTTCATTAAAATGAACCACAACTGGATTTCAAAATCTTTTGCCCCACCCTGCCCGGCTGACACCTAGCTTTCCTATGAAAAGGTCTTGCCTGTGGACTATTCTGAATGACTTTTCCAATCTCGTAATTTTCTTCACCTGATTGTCCAGCATACGACATGTTTCCACCTCACGAAATGGCCAAACTCCCCACACGGGGCCGTGCTATCGCCACTTTGCGCTTGGACCCTTGAGAGTGCTGTTTGTCTGAAGAGGTGGGTGTGGCCGCTTTTGGTCGACGGCACTGCCACTGGGTCCCTCATAGTACAATAAAGTGTCTCTGGCGGTGGTGGTGCGCACCCAACGTCAGACACACCGTTGTAATATGAGGGGCCCTGTGCCTGTACCGCCGGCCACAAGACAGTTCCCCCCCCCAGCTCAAACAGTGCTCTACCACTAGCAAAATTATCTCTCACAGCTTCACCAATGTGTAGTCTAGCCGCTGACATCCTTCAATGCCTGGCACTGACAATACCATTGTTTTGACATTTTTGTTATGTTAGGCCTTCGAAGCCTGTCTGCGGTCCCTTCTTTCTACAACTACTACACTGACCAGGCCACTGCTGGCCGTGTTACCCTGGAACCAATTTAAAAGTGCCTACAGTCAGCCCAATTTTGTTATGTTAGGCCTTCGAAGACTGTCTGCCGTCACTCCTTCCACTAGACTTCCACTGACCATACACTGCTGCCCATGTACCCCTGGAACCAATTTAAAGTGCCTACAGCCAGCCCAATTTTGTTATGTTAGGCCTTCGAAGCCTGTCTGCGGTCACTCCTTCCACTAGACTTCCACTGACCAGACCACTGCTGCCCGTGTACCCCTGGAACCAATTTAAAAGTGCCTACAGCCAGCCCAAGTTTGTTATGTTAGGCCTTGGAAGCCTGTCTGCGGTCACTCCTTCCACTAGACTTCCACTGACCAGACCACTGCTGCCCGTGTACCCCTGGAACCAATTTAAAAGTGCCTACAGCCAGCCCAAGTTTGTTATGTTAGGCCTTGGAAGCCTGTCTGCGGTCACTCCTTCCACTAGACTTCCACTGACCAGACCACTGCTGCCCGTGTACCCCTGGAACCAATTTAAAAGTGCCTACAGCCAGCCCAAGTTTGTTATGTTAGGCCTTCTAAGCCTGTCTGCGGTCCATTCTTTCAACTACTACTACACTGACCAGGTCACTGCTGCCCGTGTACCCCTGGAACCAATTTAAAATTGCCTACAGCCAGCCCAATTTTTTTATTTTAGGCCTTCGATGCCTGTCTGCGGTCCATTCTTTCAACTACTACTACACTGACCAGGTCACTGCTGTCCGTGTACCCCTGGAACCAATTTAAAATTGCCTACAGCCATGTGTTATTATTTTAGGCCTTCGATGCCTGTCTGCGGTCACTCCTTCCACTAGGCCTCCACTGACCACACCACTGCTGTCCGTGTACCCCTGGAACCAATTTAAAATTGCCTACAGCCATGTGTTATTATTTTAGGCATTCGATGCCTGTCTGCGGTCCATTTTTTCAACTACTACTACACTGACCAGGTCACTGCTGCCCGTGTACCCCTGGAACCAATTTAAAATTGCCTACAGCCATGTGTTATTATTTTAGGCCTTCGATGCCTGTCTGCGGTCACTCCTTCCACTAGGCCTCCACTGACCACACCACTGCTGTCCGTGTACCCCTGGAACCAATTTAAAATTGCCTACAGCCAGCCCAATTTTTTTATTTTAGGCCTTCGATGCCTGTCTGCGGTCCATTCTTTCAACTACTACTACACTGACCAGGTCACTGCTGCCCGTGTACCCCTGGAACCAATTTAAAATTGCCTACAGCCATGTGTTATTATTTTAGGCATTCGATGCCTGTCTGCGGTCACTCCTTCCACTAGGCCTCCACTGACCACACCACTGCTGCCCGTGTACCCCGGGAACCAATTTAAAATTGCCTACAGCCATGTGTTATTATTTTAGGCCTTCGATGCCTGTCTGCGGTCACTCCTTCCACTAGGCCTCCACTGACCACACCACTGCTGTCCGTGTACCCCTGGAACCAATTTAAAATTGCCTACAGCCATGTGTTATTATTTTAGGCCTTCGATGCCTGTCTGCGGTCACTCCTTCCACTAGGCCTCCACTGACCACACCACTGCTGTCCGTGTACCCCTGGAAACAATTTAAAATTGCCTACAGCCAGCCCAATTTTTTTATTTTAGGCCTTCGATGCCTGTCTGCGGTCCATTCTTTCAACTACTACTACACTGACCAGGTCACTGCTGCCCGTGTACCCCTGGAACCAATTTAAAATTGCCTACAGCCATGTGTTATTATTTTAGGCCTTCGATGCCTGTCTGCGGTCACTCCTTCCACTAGGCCTCCACTGACCACACCACTGCTGTCCGTGTACCCCTGGAACCAATTTAAAATTGCCTACAGCCAGCCCAATTTTTTTATTTTAGGCCTTCGATGCCTGTCTGCGGTCCATTCTTTCAACTACTACTACACTGACCAGGTCACTGCTGCCCGTGTACCCCTGGAACCAATTTAAAATTGCCTACAGCCATGTGTTATTATTTTAGGCCTTCGATGCCTGTCTGCGGTCACTCCTTCCACTAGGCCTCCACTGACCACACCACTGCTGCCCGTGTACCCCTGGAACCAATTTAAAATTGCCTACAGCCAGCCCAATTTTTTTATTTTAGGCCTTCGATGCCTGTCTGCGGTCCATTCTTTCAACTACTACTACACTGACCAGGTCACTGCTGCCCGTGTACCCCTGGAACCAATTTAAAATTGCCTACAGCCATGTGTTATTATTTTAGGCCTTCGATGCCTGTCTGCGGTCACTCCTTCCACTAGGCCTCCACTGACCACACCACTGCTGTCCGTGTACCCCTGGAACCAATTTAAAATTGCCTACAGCCATGTGTTATTATTTTAGGCCTTCGATGCCTGTCTGCGGTCACTCCTTCCACTAGGCCTCCACTGACCACACCACTGCTGCCCGTGTACCCCGGGAACCAATTTAAAATTGCCTACAGCCATGTGTTATTATTTTAGGCCTTCGATGCCTGTCTGCGGTCACTCCTTCCACTAGGCCTCCACTGACCACACCACTGCTGTCCGTGTACCCCTGGAACCAATTTAAAATTGCCTACAGCCATGTGTTATTATTTTAGGCCTTCGATGCCTGTCTGCGGTCACTCCTTCCACTAGGCCTCCACTGACCACACCACTGCTGTCCGTGTACCCCTGGAAACAATTTAAAATTGCCTACAGCCAGCCCAATTTTTTTATTTTAGGCCTTCGATGCCTGTCTGCGGTCCATTCTTTCAACTACTACTACACTGACCAGGTCACTGCTGCCCGTGTACCCCTGGAACCAATTTAAAATTGCCTACAGCCATGTGTTATTATTTTAGGCCTTCGATGCCTGTCTGCGGTCACTCCTTCCACTAGGCCTCCACTGACCACACCACTGCTGTCCGTGTACCCCTGGAACCAATTTAAAATTGCCTACAGCCAGCCCAATTTTTTTATTTTAGGCCTTCGATGCCTGTCTGCGGTCCATTCTTTCAACTACTACTACACTGACCAGGTCACTGCTGCCCGTGTACCCCTGGAACCAATTTAAAATTGCCTACAGCCATGTGTTATTATTTTAGGCCTTCGATGCCTGTCTGCGGTCACTCCTTCCACTAGGCCTCCACTGACCACACCACTGCTGCCCGTGTACCCCTGGAACCAATTTAAAATTGCCTACAGCCAGCCCAATTTTTTTATTTTAGGCCTTCGATGCCTGTCTGCGGTCCATTCTTTCAACTACTACTACACTGACCAGGTCACTGCTGCCCGTGTACCCCTGGAACCAATTTAAAATTGCCTACAGCCATGTGTTATTATTTTAGGCCTTCGATGCCTGTCTGCGGTCACTCCTTCCACTAGGCCTCCACTGACCACACCACTGCTGTCCGTGTACCCCTGGAACCAATTTAAAATTGCCTACAGCCATGTGTTATTATTTTAGGCCTTCGATGCCTGTCTGCGGTCACTCCTTCCACTAGGCCTCCACTGACCACACCACTGCTGTCCGTGTACCCCTGGAAACAATTTAAAATTGCCTACAGCCAGCCCAATTTTTTTATTTTAGGCCTTCGATGCCTGTCTGCGGTCCATTCTTTCAACTACTACTACACTGACCAGGTCACTGCTGCCCGTGTACCCCTGGAACCAATTTAAAATTGCCTACAGCCATGTGTTATTATTTTAGGCCTTCGATGCCTGTCTGCGGTCACTCCTTCCACTAGGCCTCCACTGACCACACCACTGCTGTCCGTGTACCCCTGGAACCAATTTAAAATTGCCTACAGCCAGCCCAATTTTTTTATTTTAGGCCTTCGATGCCTGTCTGCGGTCCATTCTTTCAACTACTACTACACTGACCAGGTCACTGCTGCCCGTGTACCCCTGGAACCAATTTAAAATTGCCTACAGCCATGTGTTATTATTTTAGGCCTTCGATGCCTGTCTGCGGTCACTCCTTCCACTAGGCCTCCACTGACCACACCACTGCTGCCCGTGTACCCCTGGAACCAATTTAAAATTGCCTACAGCCAGCCCAATTTTTTTATTTTAGGCCTTCGATGCCTGTCTGCGGTCCATTCTTTCAACTACTACTACACTGACCAGGTCACTGCTGCCCGTGTACCCCTGGAACCAATTTAAAATTGCCTACAGCCATGTGTTATTATTTTAGGCCTTCGATGCCTGTCTGCGGTCACTCCTTCCACTAGGCCTCCACTGACCACACCACTGCTGTCCGTGTACCCCTGGAACCAATTTAAAATTGCCTACAGCCATGTGTTATTATTTTAGGCCTTCGATGCCTGTCTGCGGTCCATTCTTTCAACTACTACTACACTGACCAGGGCACTGCTGGCCGTGTACCCCTGGAACCAACATCAGAAAATATAAAAATAAGTATTTTGCTTATAAAAAAGAAAATACTGGTGAGATATCAAATGCAGACATTTTAACATTAAAAACAAACACACAACTAAAATCTGGTACAGTACTAAAAATGGCCACCAGCTACAATTACTTTCTCCTGCAAGTAGTTAACTGAAAGTTTTTTTAAATTGAAAACACACATATGGCATCCACCGAGTGTTGTCCTGTCGCGTCTTCATTATATTATTGCCGAGAAGATGCAAAATAATGAAAATAATAAAATCATTAATTACCAAAATAATAGAGAAAGTCAACACCACATTGCAAATAAACATTCATTCCAAATAAAGAAGCAGGGCGCGTCCGAGGGTGAGTATATACCTAATAAGAATATAATCACCCTCGGACGCGCAATGCTTATTTCCAACAGCTTTCCTTCCTAAGAATCAGCCCTTCCGTCGTGTAGAGAGACGTTGTGTTACACTCCAAGGTGTTCCCCAGGTTGCCTTTCCTGAGCTTCGATCTTCCGGCTCTCGTTTAGTAGTTCTTGGAAACTACTCTGCATTAGGCCTTCAAATTGGGTATGGGGTGTAGAGAGATGGTGTGTTCCACTCCAAGGTGTTCCCCAGGTTGCCTTTCCTGAGCTTCGATCTTCCGGCTCTCGTTTAGTAGTTGTTGGAAACTACGCTGCATTAGGCCTTCAAATTGGGTATGGGGTGTAGCGAGAGGGTGTGTTACACTCCAAGGTGTTCCCCAGGTTGCCTTTCCTGAGCTTCGATCTTCCGGCTCTCGTTTAGTAGTTCTTGGAAACTACACTGCATTAGGCCTTCAAATTGGGTATGGGGTGTAGAGAGAGGGTGTGTTACACTCCAAGGTGTTCCCCAGGTTGCCTTTCCTGAGCTTCGATATTCCGGCTCTCGTTTAGTAGTTGTCGGAAACTACGCTGCATTAGGCCTACAAATTGGGTATGGGGCGTAGAGAGAGGGTGTGTTACACTCCAAGGTGTTCCCCAGGTTGCCTTTCCTGAGCTTCGATATTCCGGCTCTCGTTTAGTAGTTGTCGGAAACTACGCTGCATTAGGCCTACAAATTGGGTATGGGGTGTAGAGAGAGGGTGTGTTACACTCCAAGGTGTTCCCCAGGTTGCCTTTCCTGAGCTTCGATCTTCATGCTCTCGTTTAGTAGTTGTCGGAAACTACGCTGCATTAGGCCTACAAATTGGGTATGGGGTGTAGAGAGAGGGTTTGTTACACTCCAAGGTGTTCCCCAGGTTGCCTTTCCTGAGCTTCGATCTTCCGGCTCTCGTTTAGTAGTTGTTGGAAACTACGCTGCATTAGGCCTTCAAATTGGGTATGGGGTGTAGCGAGAGGGTGTGTTACACTCCAAGGTGTTCCCCAGGTTGCCTTTCCTGAGCTTCGATCTTACGGCTCTCGTTTAGTAGTTCTTGGAAACTACACTGCATTAGACCTTCAAATTGGGTATGGGGTGTAGAGAGAGGGTGTGTTACACTCTAAGGTGTTCCCCAGGTTTCCTTGCCATTGCTTCGGTCTTCCGACTCTCGTTTAGTAGTTGTAGAAAAGTACACTGCATTAGGCCAAACAAAATGGGTATGGGGTGGAGAGAGATGGTGTGTTACACTCCAAGGTGTTCCCCAGGTTGCCTTTCCTGAGCTTCTATCTTCAGGCTCTCATTAAATTGTGGTTAAATGGAACAACTGCATTTGGCGTACTAGTTGGTTTGGGGCCTACTATCGGTGTCTGCCACTCCTTGCTGTTCTCCTCCACTGAACAAAGCTGTGCCGCCTGTTTACTACGGTTGCCAATTTTGAACTGCATTTCGACTACTTACTGATTTGGCCCTACTCTCTGTGTCAGCCTCTCATTCCAGTTGTCCTCCACTGCAATGCCCCCTGGTTATTCCTGTGTTACCAATTTTGAACTGCATTTAGCCCACTTTCTTCTTTGGGCCTATATCTGTGTTTCCACTTCATCGTGCCCATTGCCCAGCCAGTGATAGATGAGTCTGCTGGTACATTGACCCATAACGCAACATTCCCCGTGCACGCTACACAACAACATTGTGACCCTGCTGAAAGTCAGGTTGCTCTTCCCGCATACCATACCACCTTACACGGGGACAAAGAGGAAGGTGCAGATGAAAGTGCAGGTTCCTTCATCAGGTGGGGGGAGGAATACTAGTTGGCGACGTCACTGGCACAGGGCCTCTCATAGTACGCAAAAGTGTTGCTGCCGGTGGGAGGCGCCCCCGCCGTGCAAACACACCGCTGTACTTTGAGGGGCCCTGTGCCAGTGCCAATGCCAACGAGTGGGCCCCCCCTGCTTGCTCAGGTTCACAGCACTTGCAAAGTTGAAATACTTACCTCTCCCTGCTCCACTGCCGTGACGTGGTCCAGATTTCCTGGGCCCACTAATTACTTGAACCAGCCCTACCCCCCACAACTTTAGCCAAATGACCCCCAATTTCAAATGCCTTCCAATTATTATAAGGTAAATTACGCTTGACAAGCTTCATTAAGAAGAATGGATGGTTTTCACATTAAAATGGCCACTCTAGGTGTTTTCCTGGCCCCCACTCACTGCCGACTATGCTGCCCCATTGACTTGCATTGGGTTTCGTGTTTCGGTCGATCCCGACTTTACGTCATAATCGGCCGATTTCACTCGACCCGACTTTGGACATAGTCGGGTTTCGCAAAACCCGGCTCGACTCTAAAAAGGTCAAGGTCGCTCAACTCTAGCCACGACGACCAATCCACTTTCCAGGAAACACAAAAATTGGAACACAAAAATTGATGGTATGGTGTGGTATATGGGGTACAAACATAGTGGGGCCATTCCTCATCAATGGAAGCCACAATGCCACTGGATATCTGAAATTGTTACATGATAATTTGTTGCCCTCTTTATGCAGTGAAGATGGCACGTTCCCTGAGTTTTTCCAGCAAGATGGTGCACCACCACATTATGGGTGTCAGGTCAAAGCATTCCTACATGAACAGTTTCCTGGAAAGTGGATTGGTCATCATGGGCCAGTTGAATGGCCACCAAGGTCTCTGGATCTGACCCCCTTAAACTTTTATCTTTGGAGTCATCTGAAGGCAATTGTCTGTGCTGAGAAGACACTACATGTGCAGCATCTGAAACAAAGGATAATAATAATCTTTATTTATATAGCGCTAACATATTCCGCAGCGCTTTACAGTTTAACAGTTTCAAACACAACAGTCTGTAATAAGATTATGCTAACGTTCTATGGAGAACGATGACATGGGTCAAAATGACGACAAACAGTTTAGTATATACAGGTCCTTCTCAAAAAATTAGCATATAGTGTTAAATTTCATTATTTACCATAATGTAATGATTACAATTAAACTTTCATATATTATAGATTCATTATCCACCAACTGAAATTTGTCAGGTCTTTTATTGTTTAAATACTGATGATTTTGGCATACAACTCCTGATAACCCAAAAAACCTGTCTCAATAAATTAGCATATCAAGAAAAGGTTCTCTAAACGACCTATTACCCTAATCTTCTGAATCAACTAATTAACTCTAAACACATGCAAAAGATACCTGAGGCTTTTATAAACTCCCTGCCTGGTTCATTACTCAAAACCCCCATCATGGGTAAGACTAGCGACCTGACAGATGTCAAGAAGGCCATCATTGACACCCTCAAGCAAGAGGGTAAGACCCAGAAAGAAATTTCTCAACAAATAGGCTGTTCCCAGAGTGCTGTATCAAGGCACCTCAATGGTAAGTCTGTTGGAAGGAAACAATGTGGCAGAAAACGCTGTACAACGAGAAGAGGAGACCGGACCCTGAGGAAGATTGTGGAGAAGGACCGATTCCAGACCTTGGGGAACCTGAGGAAGCAGTGGACTGAGTCTGGTGTGGAAACATCCAGAGCCACCGTGCACAGGCGTGTGCAGGAAATGGGCTACAGGTGCCGCATTCCCCAGGTAAAGCCACTTTTGAACCATAAACAGCGGCAGAGGCGCCTGACCTGGGCTACAGAGAAGCAGCACTGGACTGTTGCTAAGTGGTCCCAAGTACTTTTTTCTGATGAAAGCAAATTTTGCATGTCATTCGGAAATCAAGGTGCCAGAGTCTGGAGGAAGACTGGGGAGAAGGAAACGCCAAAATGCCTGAAGTCCAGTGTCAAGTACCCACAGTCAGTGATGGTGTGGGGTGCCATGTCAGCTGCTGGTGTTGGTCCACTGTGTTTCATCAAGGGCAGGGTCAATGCAGCTAGCTATCAGGAGATTTTGGAGCACTTCATGCTTCCATCGGCTGAAATGCTTTATGGAGATGAAGATTTCATTTTTCAGCACGACCTGGCACCTGCTCACAGTGCCAAAACCACTGGTAAATGGTTTACTGACCATGGTATTACTGTGCTCAATTGGCCTGCCAACTCTCCTGACCTGAACCCCATAGAGAATCTGTGGGATATTGTGAAGAGAAAGTTGAGAGACGCAAGACCCAACACTCTGGATGAGCTTAAGGCCGCTATTGAAGCATCCTGGGCCTCCATAACATCTCAGCAGTGTCACAGGCTGATTGCCTCCATGCCACGCCGCATTGAAGCAGTCATTTCTGCCAAAGGATTCCCGACCAAGTATTGAGTGCATAACTGAACATTATTATTTGATGGTTTTTTTGTTTGTTATTAAAAAACACTTTTATTTGATTGGATGGGTGAAATATGCTAATTTATTGAGACAGGTTTTTTGGGTTATCAGGAGTTGTATGCCAAAATCATCAGTATTTAAACAATAAAAGACCTGACAAATTTCAGTTGGTGGATAATGAATCTATAATATATGAAAGTTTAATTGTAATCATTACATTATGGTAAATAATGAAATTTAACACTATATGCTAATTTTTTGAGAAGGACCTGTATATATTAGAAAGATGAACTTCAGATGACTGATGTAAACTGCGGCTTTACAGATAAGCAAGTAATAAACAGTCTCAAGAATATGTAGATGTTAGTAGTACAGACCGAGAATGCGAGTACAAGTCCAACAATGCAGAATCCAGAGGTCAGAGCCTGGGCTGGCTCCTAGTACGGAGCAGACCGTAGGAGAGGTGGGTGCAGAGCAGGTGTAGGGTAACAGAGTCTTTCCGGTGGTATGTAGATCCAGAAGCAAGCGAGATATCCCGAGGAATAGAAGAAACAAGCAGGTTGCAAGTCCTTGAGCTTGGCAGCAAGTGAGGTACAACATGCACAAGAAAGGTATAGTGTGCAGAGTTCCTTTATATATGCAGCAGACAGGAAACAAGGAGTATCAGACAGGAAACAAGATGGCCCCCATTAAGCCATCCACTCCATTTCTGGTAAGGGCAGAATCCAACATAACTAAGGGCAAGAACAGACAAAAACAGGTACGCAGTCCCAGTCCTTACACAATCATAAGTAACAACGTTAACAGTACAATAATTAAAGCAAAATAAGATGACCCTGCTCGAGAGAGCTTACAATATACAATGAGGTGGGGGAGATACAAAGTACAGGTGTGTATTTACAATGATGTATTTACAATCATGGTCCAGCCATCTTCAGGGGGTGGGGGATAGATGGAAGTAGTGAACACACACAAACATAAAATGACTTTGATTTGTGAACGTGATAGGCCGCTCTGAACAAATGTGTTTTGAGGGAGCGCCTAAAACTATGCAAATTGTGCATGGTCCTAATATCTTGAGATAGAGCATTCCAGAGGGTTGGTGCAGCATGGGAGAAGTCTTGGAGTCGTGAGTGGGAGGTAGGGATTAATGCAGAGATTAGTCGAAAGTCATTTGCAGAGTGCAGCGGTCGGTTAGGCCAGTGATTTTCAACCTTTTTTGAGCCGCGGCACACTTTTTATACTTAAAAAATCCCGGGGCACACCACCAACCAAAATGGCACAAAATGGTGCGTCCAGGTTTGAGATGAAAGTCTTCAGTCATTCTATGTGACTGCAGGCTTCTGAATTCTCACAGCGCAAGCACTGCACACTTTTAGGATTCTCCCTTGCCGGTGGCCAGAGTGGACGGTCATGACAGCACAAGTATGTGATTTGGATACTTCTGGCCACATTCTAACTAGACGTGTCCGGCCTCAGTCAATTCATTTTCATTGAATGAGGCCACACATGTCTAGTCAGCACGTGACCGCATGTATGTAAATCACCAACATCAGAGAATTATGATAGCAGTGTGCACTGTGAGAATTCAGAAGTCTGCAGTCACATAGTATGACTGCAGACTCATCACAACCTTGGACATCCCCTTTAATGTTCCTAACAAATAAAAATGAGAATTAGTATCACAAAAAAAACACATTTACATCCAGGTACCTGATAGATGACGTTGTTTGTGGAGTTGCCTCTTTCTTTTCATCTTCACCTTGTCCAGATGCCATGATGACTCTTCTCATCCACCGGCAGAGCTCGTTTCTGCAGACTTCCATCTTCTCCTGTCTTCTGCAGCACATCCCGACACAACACCCTTAAAGATAGCAGTGTTATTATAATGCTCCGGAATAAAAATATCTGCCCTAGGCTGAGCCCCTGAGTAAATAATTGCCCCTCACTTTATTCCCAGCACATATGACCCTCACTGCTCCTCTTATGGTACATGCCATCCACACTGCCCTCTCTCTTTTCCATACTTCACACTGCCTTCTCATACTGTGTCCATCATAGAGAGCCCAGTCTCTCTACTGTGCCCCTTCATTACACTCCTCCCACTTGGCATACTGTCTCCTCCTGGCTGTTACCCTCACACTACTCAGTATCTGTTCTGTATCCACTCACACTTTCATCCCCCCATACTGTCTGCACACATTTCTAATAGCCTCCTCATGTACATCCCCCCCTGCTAACATACCCCTTTGCTCTCTCCATATTTCCTCCTCACACATTCCCCCCTCACACATTCCCCCGACTCCCCATACTGTCCTCACACATCCCATCACCGTTGCTCCCAATACTGTGTCAGCACACATTTTTCCCCTCGCTACTGTGTCCACCCCCATCTCCCCACTCACCCCCACAGAATATATCCACTCCCCTTCCGATAGAATAAATCCATCCCCTTCCACACAGAATAAATGCACCCTGCCCCACACATGCTAAATAAATTCCAGCCCCCCCGCGTACACACTGAATAAATCCCCCCCACACACACTGAATAAATCCCCCCCACACACACTGAATAAATTCCCCCACACACACTGAATAAATCCCCCCCACACACACTGAATAAATCCCCCCATACACACTGAATAAATCCCCACACACACTGCATAAATCCCCCCCACACACACTGAATAAATCCCCCCCCACACACACTGAATAAATCCCCACACGCACACTGAATAAATCCCCCCCCACACTTAATAAATCCCCCCACACACACTGAATAAATCCCCCCACACACACTGAATAAATCCCCCCACACACACTGAATAAATCCCCCCACACACACTGAATAAATCCCCCCACACACACTGAATAATTCCCCCCCACACACACTGAATAAATCCCCACACACACACTTAATAAATCCCCCCCACACTTAATAAATCCCCCCCCACACTGAATAAATCCCCCCCACACACACTGAATAAATCCCCCCCACACACACTGAATAAATCCCCCCCACACACACTGAATAAATCCCCCACACACACACTGAATAAATCCCCCCCACACACTAAATAAATCCCCCCACACACACTGAATAAATCCCCCACACACACACTGAATAAATCCCCACACACACACTGAATAAATCCCCACACACACACTGAATAAATCCTCCCCCACACTTAATAAATCCCCCTACACACTTAATAAATCCCCCCACACACTTAATAAATCCCCCCACACACTTAATAAATCCCCCACACACACACTGAATAAATCCCCACACACACTGAATAAATCCCCCCCCACACTGAATAAATCCCCCCCACACACACTGAATAATTCCCCCCCACACACACTGAATAAATCCCCCCACACACTTAATAAATCCCCCACACACTTAATAAATCCCCCCACACACACTGAATCTCCCCAACACACTTAATAAATCCCACACACACTGAATAAATCCCCCCCACTGAATAAATCCCCCCCCAACACACTGATTAAATCCTGACTCCCCCAAACACTGAATAAATATTCCCCATAAACCTACCCCACGCTGAATCTTCGGTGTCTTCAGCTCCACAACAACAGGAGCACTTACCACCAAGTGTCTTCTTTCTCCTGCGCGCCGGATAGTGACTTCAGCAGCGTGATCACATGACTTGATCACGCTGCTGGCGTCGCTCTGACCCAGCGGTCAGAGCCTCAATTGTACTCGCAGCTGGTAGATGTCTGTGAGTACAATTGATCTCCGGGAGCCGGCGCGTTGCAGCTTCTCTGTGCCGGCTGTCAGCTTGACAGTCGGCACAGAGAACAGCTGACTCCCAGTGCGGGGGCGGCAGAATGCAGCCACCGGGGGAGACACTTTGGACCGCCGCATTAGGCGGCGGCGTTCCCCGCGGCACATCCGACCATGTGTCGCGGCACACTAGTGTGCCGCGGAACACTGGTTGAAAATCACTGGGTTAGGCCAATAGACTGAAATAAAGGAGGAAATATGTTGGGGTGCCGCACTGTGGAGAGGTTTGTGGGTGAGAACAAGTACTTTCAATTGGATTCTATAATGAATGGGCAGCCAGTGTAACAACTGGCGAAGAGGAGACACGTCTGAATACCGATTAGCTAGATGGAAAAGGGCGGATTCTAGAGACGTTCTTTAGGTGTAAGCGGCACGAGCGGGCAAGAGATTGTATATGGGATGTGAAGGAGAGATCAGAGTCAAACATAACACCCAGACAGCGCGCCTGCTGCCAGGGTGTTATTATGGTGCCACCCACGGAGAGGGAAATGTCAGATTTAGGGAGGTTAGTAGATGGCAGGAGCAGAAGAAGTTCAGTTTTGGAGAGGTTGAGTTTCAGATGTAGAGCAGACATGATGTTGGAGACTGCGGACAGACAGTCAGTGGTGTTCTGTAGTACAGCAGGGGTAAGGTCAAGGGATGACGTGTATAGTTGTGTTTCATTAGCGTAATGATGGTACTGAAAGACAAATCTGCTGATGGTCTGTCCAATTGGGGCCATGTAGAGGGAGTAAAGGAGGGGGCCAAGGACTGAGCCCTGAGGTACCCGACAGTGAGAGGAAATGAAGTGGAGCCAGGGAACAGAACACTGAAGGAGTGGTCAGAAGGATAGGAGGAGAACCAGGAGAGAGCAATGTCCTTAATGCCTAGTGACTGGAGCCTAGAGAGTAGGAGAGGGTGGTCAACAGTGTCAAAAGCTGCAGAAAGGTCGAGAAGAATGAGCAGAGAGTGGTCGCCGCTATATTTTGCTGTCAGAAGGTCATTGGTCACCTTGATGAGTGCAGTTTCTGTCAAATGTAGGGGGTGGAAACCGGACTGTGAAGGGTCTAGGGGGGAATGAGAAAAGAGGTAATGGGTAAGGTGAGGGTAAATCAGGAGTTCCAAGAGTTTAGAGATGAAGGAGAGTTTAGAGATGAAGGAGAGATTGGAGACCGGTCTGTAGTTATTTGTGCAGGATGGGTCGAGGGCAGGTTTCTTGAGTAACGGAGTATTGATAGAGTGTTTGAAGGAGGAAGGGAAAAAGCCAGAGGAGAGGGAGAGATTAAAGATTGTAGCTAGGTGAGTTGTGATGACTGGAGAGGGAGACTGGAGGAGATATGAGGGAATGGGGTCGGTAGTGCATGTAGTTGGACGAGAAGAAGAGAGGAGCTTGGAGACTTCTACTTCTGTGATGGGATTGAATGTGGAGAGTGAGCCAGGGCTGTTTTACTCTGTGATTGGAGGTTCTGAGGGTGAGGGGCGCTACTTGCTCCAGGGTGCTTCTAAGAGTGTGTTAAAGTGTGTGAGGGTTAATAGCATGTAGATTTCTGAATATGTGGTAGGTAGGAGTGTGCTGGGGGGGGCGAGAAATTGTGAGTGTGAAGGAGAGAATGTTGTGGTCAGAGAGGGGAAGCAGTGAGTTATCTACAGTAGGTAGCAGAGCTGGACAAAGACCAGGTCAAGGGTGTTACCGTTTTTGTGTTTTTCAAAGGTTGAGAGCTATGAGAGGACTAGAGAAGTGGTTATTGATAGAAGCTGGGATGCAGATGTCGAAGTGAGGCTGTTAATGGGGATGTTGAAGTCTCCCAGGATAAGGGTTGGTAGTTCTGATGACATAAAGTGCGGCAGCCAGGTAGAGAAATGGTCCAGGAAGTGGGTGGGTGAGCCTGGGGGCCGGTATATGACCACTACTCTGAGGGAGAGGGGACAAAAGAGCCTGATAGTGTGGACCTCAAAAGAAGGAAATGAGAGTGATGGAGCTGGGGGGATGACCTGGAAAGTGCATTGTGGGGACAGGAGTATACCTACTCCACCACCATGTCTGTTTGTGGATCTCGGGGAATGTGAGAATTGTAAGCCACCATGGTAAATGGCAGCAGGAGAGACCGTGTCAGAATCCTAAATCCAGGTTTCTGTGAGGGCCAACAGATTAAGAGAGTTTTTCAGAAAGTAATTGTGTAGGAAAGGAAGCTTGTTATATACAGACCGTGGATTCCAAAGGGCACAATTAAAAAAAAGGAGATAAAGGAGTGCAACTAATATTAGTAAGATTAGTAAGGCTTCGATGTGAGGTAGGGTAGGGGTTGAGATTGGGGGATGGTGGACCAGGGTTGGGGGAGATGTCCCCTGAAATCAGTAGTAGTAGAAAGATAAAGAGCAAGTAGTTTTTGGAATTGTGCAAAGTTTTTTGTGCAGTGTGTTTGGGCAAGATGGGCTGAGGTTTTTCAGGAAGGTGAGAAGTGCATGGAAGCTGTACATGGGAGAGGGAAGGAGAGAGGAGCTGCGGTATATGAGATGTGATGGAGGGTGGATTTTGCGGTGAATGTGGATTGTAAGGGAACACAGAAGGATAGGAATAAAGCACATGGAAAGATGGGAGAGCAGATTGTGGGTTACATGACTCCTGCCCTGACTAACTGCCATGGAATAACTGCTGTATATTGATGCTTATCTTCGGGATGCTTTGCTTCTGGGATGCTCACGTGCACCCCCACATGCATACTGGAAGCCTGTGCTAGCAATTATTCTGCGGTGTTGCTATCAGTATGTCAAGAGTGGGAGAAGATCGTTGCATTGACAATCCAACACAATGGGCAGTACTTTGAACAAATTTTATAAGTGGGCATGAACTTGTAAATAACTCAGGACAGAATAAAGTTACGCTAAAACCAAGCAAACCATTGTTTTTCTTGTGAAATTCTCAATAAGATTGGTGTGTCACATGACCCTCTTCCCTTTGAAAAAATCTTTGGATCCAAAATGGCCGACTTCAAAATGGCCACCATGGACACCACCCATCTTGAAAAGTTTTCCCCCTCCCATATGCTAATGTGGTACAAACGGGAAGTTGATATCACCAACCATTCCTATTTTATATAGGTGTATCCATATAAATGGCCCACCCTGTACATCTATGTGTATATATCTATTCTATCTTTTCTATTATAACCTATTGTATTCTACACTGTACACGGAAGATCATTTGCCAGCTTTTAATCTATATATTATTTATCTATATATATATCTATCTATCTATCTATCTATCTAACATATGGTATATGTATATACAGTATATATATATATATATATATGTATATATATATATACCGTATAAGCCGAGTTTTTCAGCCCCTTTTTGTGGCTGAAAAAGACCCCCCTCAGCTTATACACGAGTCAAAGTCCCCGTGCTGAGGTCCCCGACGTCTCTGGAACATGTCCGTGCTCCTCGGCAGCCTCGGTAAATGTTCTGGTGGCTGCTGACAGTGCCAGCGGTCGGCGTTGCCACCAGGAGAAGTGCCGGTGTCCTGAGCAGGTGGGGACACCGGCGCACTATGGGGTCCAAGTGCTTGTGACGCCGCTTGCTCATGACACCGGCACTTGCGATATTCACCTGCCCCCATTCCACTGCCACGCTGTGTCTTCCTATCTGTGATGTTCAGGTCAGAGGGCGTGATGACGTGGTTAGTGCGCGCCCTCTGCCGGAAGACTCACTGCAGAGAACTGGCGACGGTGAGGAGCAGTGGGCAGTGAAGAGAGGTATGACATCTTTTTTTATTGCAGCAGCAGCAGCAGATATACAGTAATCATATCAGCATAAACTGCACTGATATGATGAGCATTATGTGGGGCAAATTTTCTATGGAGCATCTTATGGCGCCATCATTAACCTTTATGCAGCATTATATGGGGCAAATTTTGTATGAAGCATCTTATGGGGCATCATTAACCTTTATGGAGCGTTATATGGGGCATATTTTAATATGGAGCATCTTATGAAGCCATCATTAACCTTTGTGCAGCTTTAAATGGGACATATTTTCTATGGAGCATCTGATGGGGCCATCATTAACCTTTATGAAGCATTATATGAGGCGTATTTTGTATGGAGCATCTTATGGGGCTGATTCAATATGGATATCCAAAAACACTTAACCTACTGATGTCTCAAATAATTTTACTTTTATTGGTATCTATTTTTATTTTTGAAATTTACCAGTAGCTGCTGCATTTCCCACCCTAGGCTTATACTCGAGTCAATAAGTTTTCCCAATTTTTGGAGCCAAAATTAGGGGGGGTCGGCTTATACTCGGGTCGACTTATACTAGAGTATATATGGTATATATGTTTTGAAGAATATTTTGTTTTAAAATTATGTGCATTACAATGCGATTTTAACATGAGCTTTTACATACAGAGAACTGCTGTATGTCAAAGCTCAAAATCGAATTGCATACGGATCACCATATGGAGAACATTGGTGCGATTCTCGGCCGTCAAAATCGGACCGATTTTTTTATACATTGAGTGTGACTCCGGCCTGATACAAACACTGTCTGCCGCATTCTAAATCAAACTCTGCCAGCTGCTCCTTCCAGCCTGTCCTCTGGGTCCAGCTGCTGTGCGTCCATTGGTTCCTGTACATTATATCGATGGCTTAGCGCAGCTCTAGCAACGGCATAGTGGCCGTAGTGGGGTACTGCAGCTCCACACCTATTCATTTTAATAGGGATCGAGGGTGCGGTATCTGGCAGCAGCCGTTGTGCAGTTCATGGAGCTGTGCTGTGCAGCTCCACACACTGATCACATCCAGTCTCTATCTGACCGGGCACAGAGACCGGGTGTCACATTCTCATCAATTTGGTACTGATGACCTCTCCCAAGGATAGGACATCAATATTAAAGTACAGGACAACCTCTTTGAGTCGACTCTTGTTGGATAAAATCTGGGTGTTGTAAGATATAATTCAGATGAAACCAAAAAGGATGAGTATATTACATATTTATTCTTCAGCATCCTGTTGATTTTCTATTTGCATATATCTTTTATTCTAATTTTTTTATTGTATTGAACTTGATTTTGATTATATATATTGATATGCTTGATGTGTTCTAAGTTTTGGTGTTTTTCACTTAACTAAACTGTATAATTTCACTTAGATTTCTTAGTAAAACACTTTATATCTTATGTTTTTTATGCCTGCCTTTTCTTTGCTTTTGCAGCTGCTGCTTGGCATTGAGGGCCCATGCTTGACTTGTACTTGACCCGTAGAGTCTAATTGTTTTACGATCGAGGGAGTAATGCTAGCTGTCAATATATTTGCTTATGTGCGAGACTTCTATTCCCCAGACATGTCCTCTAATTAAATCTGTTGGTAATCTGTTTAAACCTTCATTTATGATTATAGTTATTCTTGATTGATAGATACCGGCACTGGAGGACTTCCATACTGGGCTGTGATTCTCATCGCTTTAGCTGCAGCCGCTGGACTCATTCTAGGAATACTGGGCATATTTTCAGTAAGTATCAATTCATTTCTGGATTACAGTAAAAAAAAAAGGATTATTTCGTGAAATTGAAGAAACTATAGGGAGAGGACATTGCTGCAATTCTCCCTGTCTGTACTGATCTATATGATCAGGGAAAAAGAGAGAGCTGTTTACGATGTGCACATCATGTTCAGCTTCACGTCAGGCAGAACATCTAGGCAGGTCACAGCTTTGAAGCCTGGTGAAGTGAGTGCATTTCTGGACTACTGCTCTAAGGAATAGATATTAGCCAATAATTTTCAGCTCATAATTCCCTTTAATGACAGGGTTGTACCTACAGGGTTTACATAAAAAAAATATTTAAAAAAAACATTAATTTTGTTCAAGAATGACTTCACATGATCTACCTGCTTAAGATTCTTTGTATTGGATATACTCAAAAATTTAGGAGCCCACCAAAACCAATATTGAACCATGTTATAAATGGAGAGCAGGAACAAGAGGAATAATGGAGGTTTGGATCATATAGTTAACTCCCAAGTGAGGAGCCTAACAGAGCATATTCAAAGGGTTAGAATTCATGAGAAAACTCCTTTAAAATCTAGAAGGAAAAATGCAAACACAGATGTCCTACTGTCACTCTGAAGGTTTCATTCAGTACTGCTTGTTAACATCTTCTCAAGAATATTCATGAGTGGACTATAACTAAGCTTTGTCTTTGCAGGTCTTGTCTTTATTATATCCTACAGGTTTTCTGGCTGTAAGCTCAGCTGTTGGTCCAGGTATCTCCAGTGTTCTACCAGGTACCACAAGCAATTTGGTGGGCCCTTCAACCTACACGCCACACTTTACTAACTTTTGGAACGATAACCTTGAGCTTCAGGAATTTAACCAAGGACCTCGTCTTGACTCACAGCTCCCAAGACATCCACCAACACAGCTTCTTCAGAATTTTTCACCACAACCACCATGTTGTGAGCACCATGAAAAAGGACCACGCTCAGATCATGTCCATATTAATCCATAAAGTATTCATAACCACTCCACCCATGGAGAAGGACCACGACATTACAGGAAACAGTCACAAATGCTATTGTAATATATATTTATTTTTCATTAAATTAACTTTTAGAGAATATTAACGTCTTCAATGTTGATGACAATTTGCAGGACAAATGTTTATAAAGGTGTTGCCAACTCTGCAAAGGACTATTTATTTGAACAGTGGAGAGCACGCACCACCCAATTCTGCAACATGGGAAAATGGATAATAAAAACGAATCCATCTATCGAAAGTTAATATCCAAAGAGCTTCCCTCATGTGCAAAGTGTTCCTTCATTCTCCCACACATTTTGCTTTTCCTGACTTTTGTTATGATGACCATGACTTGAAAATGATGCTTCTTGAAGATGGCGTGATCTGAACTTTGGATATTTGAATGGTCTTCATCTAAGCTTTTCTCCATGCCCGATCCTTCTATTCATCTCTCATGGAGGGTTGGTCTTAGCTGTGATTTGCTTTGATTAGTCAACTTTGATTAAGTTTGATTAAGTTATTTTCCAGGAATTGAATGTCCTTTAATTTGATCTGGGGTTGCTTCAGACCTCAAAGTTACTTATATTCATCTTACCGCTCAACTCTCTGGCCTCCTCGTCTGGCAATGTCCCACATTGGGTATCTTCTTATCACTGCCATTGGACATTGAATCCCCGGTTCTTGTCAAGCTAGGCCGGGACATTCAGGTCTGATGAGGCCCTGGATGTTTCTGTGCTGGCGTATGTATGATCACAACATCATGTTGTCACAACGTGCCCACCGGTCCTATGTGTGAATGTGAGGAAACATTCCGGGTCTCATCAAAGCCGTATTTCATGGTCTAGTGCGAATTCAGCGCTCGGCAGCGGTGATAAGAAGATGCCCTGAGGCAAGTACAGAGGTTGGTGCGGAGCAGACGGACTAGAGAATGGAGTTGTAAGGGGAGTAAAAGTATTTTTTTTAGTTTTTAACCCTTCACAATTAAGCAAAATGGCAACCAGCCATCCGCCATCTTGCTGTATCCACAGAGAAGCTAATTACCAAAATTCTGCATTTTGTCTAAAGCAGATTTTTGTATTATACGAACAGAAGTTAATTCTCCTTGTACATCTTTGCTCATTTCTAATAGCCAGCTTAGAAAAAAAAGTAGTTTTAGGCTTCATCCAAATCGAGTGTCAAAAAGTAAGTAAATACAATTTTTTTTAACCAAACGGAAGCTGGAAATCCGACATTCTGAGGTTACCTAGTTTAGGAAACAGGCTTTTTGATGTCCTTTAAGAGACGTTTTGGGATTTTCCCCATGAAAAAAGTACATTTCATTCACAAGTTCTTGTATTAATAAGTTCCTCAATTGGATTTGTTAAAAAAGTTCTTATGCTGAGATAATCTTCTACATGTGCCCCTGGAATGTATTGTGTAATGACTGTTTCTGGCTGTGCAGGAGCATGGCCTGATCATACTACATCACCTTGGCAGGGGAAGAAGCAAAAGAGTATACATTCTGTAACACTATAGCATGCAAAAATGAAATATATAAAATTGGAATTGCTTTACTGCTCTGTAAAATAGGAAACAATCAAGATGCTTAGCATATAAATTTGCCAATAAATGTATGGTCAACAGCCGCGGCAAGGCGATCTTCTTTTGCTGCGTACTAAGAGTAGCCATCTCCATACACAACTGACAAAGTTGCAGTAAGTAAGGCTCTAGCATGCAAACATGAAACACACGAAACTGGAATTGCATTAGTGCTCTACAAAATATGAAAAACAAAGTACCTTAGAACATAAATTGGCCATTTCTTGTATGCCCAGCAGCTGTGGCAAGGCGATTTTATTTTGCTGGGAACCCAATCTACTGTGACTACTCTCATGGGCTGCATTTATATGGGTAGATAGAATCCTGATTAAAACTGCCACAGGCTGATGGGTGGAGTGCTCAGTCAGAGGGCCTAGGTATAGAAACAACAAAAGATTGACTGTCACTTACAAACAGAAAACTGGTGTGCACAGGTGCATACTAAGAGTAGCCATCTCCATAATTTACGAATAGGGAGGCGTTAACATGCTCAGTGATACTCGGTTATCACTCTAGTATCATGGAGCTCAAAAGTGCTCGGCGAGTTATGGGCGGTGCTCTATGTAAAACTCAAATCTTTGCCCTGCATTTTTCGCGCCTGTTGCAAAGCCAATAAGTGGGGATTGCTTGCTTGTCACTGTAATGCAGTAGCCATCTTAGTTGTGGCATTACTGTGATTGGCTGGCTGAGTGACATCATCATAGGTTGGTAAAGAACTGGTGATGCCCAGCTCAGCACACTGACGCCATTTCACAGCTCTGTGATGCTTCATATTGGAGGAAGAGAGTTCTTGTCAAGTTCTGTGTACGCACAGTATAACGAATCAGAGATCTGTAGTTTTGATACTGATGGCTGAAGCTGAAATATCCTACTAGCAGCCCTTCTAAGAGCTAATCAGTTAAATTTCTTAACCATACACTATTCTGTGTACTGGATTAATTTTTTTACGCATAACACTCCAAAAAAGAGTTTAAAAACTTTGCAGGGTTAAATTAGTCACCCATACAGTATTACGTGGTCTGAGGTACATATTTGTGATCTATTAAAAAAAAAGCATAAAAAAAATTTGGAGGCTTGTATTTCTCAACCATACAGTTAAACATATCCTGTGATACGTTTCTGTGATATCTAACACTTAGAAATATTAGCTAGATTACATTTCTCACCCATACACTATTCAGTAATCTGGGATAAATTTCTTTGATATTATATAACTCAACAAAAAAGTGTTTAAAAATTTTGCTGGATTTCAGTTCTCATCCATACACTTTTCAGTGGTCTGGAGGACATTTCCTGTAATCTACTAAACTGAAAAAAAAGCATTAAAAAATGTTGCAGTCTTAAATTTCTTAGCAATACAGTTTCACGTGTTACGTGGTACATTTCTGTGATGCCTAACATGCCAAAAAAAGAGTTGAAAAATGTAGCTGGATTACATTTCACATCCATACACTATTCTGTGGTCTGGGGGACATTTCCTGTGATCTATAGAACTCCAAAAAGGCATTAAAATATTTTGCAATCTTAAATTTCTCAGCCATACATTGTCACGTGTTCAGTAGTGCATGTCTGTGATATGTAATACTCCAAAAAAAGCATTTCAAAATTTTGCTGGGTTAAGTTTCACACCCATACAGTATTACATGCTTTGCTGCACATTTCTATGGCATATAACACTCAAAAAAAAGCATTGAAACATTTTTCTGGATTGAATTTGATTGTCATCCATACACTTTTGCTTTCTTTCTCTTAAACTACGGTGATGTTAAACTCCCCAAAACTGCTTTGACTGCTGAAAGAGACCAATTTTTTCCTTATCTTAAAAATAAACTTGGTTTCAAGAGACTTAGCAATTATAAAATGCACAAGGCATGCGGTAAGGGAAGGGGAAGAGGAAGTGGTGATAATGGTGCAAACAGATGCCGAGGACTTGGGGCAGGTGACACTATGCCTGTTTGCCTGTTGCTGGAGCACAATATGACACATAATTTCCTGTCACACTTTCCAGAGAGGCACGTTTCACCACTTCTGAAGCCAGAACTGTGAGAACACGTGGTCGATTTTATAGCAGATAATGCTTTCAGCAGGCTTGGCAGCACAACCCAGTCTTCCACACAGCCCAGTGTGTCCAGCCTACATTCTGTATCACTTAGCTCTCACTTTCGTCCTCCTTCCTCCCACCATGTTGAGTCATAGGAGACTAGTGATTCCACTCTAGGACACTCCAAGGAGCTCTTTACAACAATATTTCTTAATTGTGACCTCGCAACCTGTATGCTCCAAGAGGGACAGGAGGACATACTGTTCATTGATGCACAAAACTTAGAGCAGCCTCTGTCACAAGAAGATGACAGTGTGGAAAGGCAAATTTTGTCCTAGGAGGAAGATGATGATGAAGCACAGTTGCTGCTAAGTCTTGTTGTTGTTATGTCACAAAGTTAAGAGGATCAGGGTGTAGGAGTGGAAGATGAGGTGTTGGATGATGAAGTCACCAACCCAACCTGGGAAGCTGACATGCAGAGCGAGGCCAGCAGCACTGAGGAGAAGATATCAGCAGCGCCGAAACAGACAGGAAAAGGCAGTAGTTTGAACAGAGTGAAAAGATGGGCATCTGTCCCACAGAGCACCGACACGCCTGAATTTCTCCGTCTGGGACTTTTTTAAAGAGAGTTCTGAGACAAACAAAATAGCAATTTACAACCTGTGCCATGCCAAGATCAGCAGGTGCCTGACCACTAAGAACTTAACCACTACCTGCATGATAAGGCACATGCCATCTATGCACCCAACTCCATGGGCAGAATGCCTGGGTCCACAATTGATATCATCGGGTAGCACCACTGCCTCTTCCCTTGTGGTAGGTGCTTCCCAATCTCCTGTTCAAAACACTGGGGCAGAAGCATGTAGTCCTTCACTTATCCTAGAATCATAGAATGATAGAGTTGGAAAGGACTTCAAGGGTTATCGTGTCCAACCCTCTGCTCAATGCAGGATTCACTAAACCATCACAGACAGATGTCTGTCTAGCCTCTGTTTGAAAACTTCCATTGAAGGAGAACTCACTACCTCTTATGGCAGCCAGTTTCACTCGTTGATCACCCTCACTGTCAAAAAGTTTTCCTAATATTTAATCTGCATCTTCTCCCTTTCAGTTTTATTCCATTGCTTCTCTTGCTTCCATTTGCAAGTGAGAATTGGACACAGTATTCCAGATGAGGACTGACAAAGGAGGAGTAGAGGGGGATAATTATGTCACGTGATCTAGGCTCTATGCTTCTCTAAATACATCTTAGAACTATGTTTGCCTTTTTTGCTGCTGCATCACATGTTGACTCATGTGCAGTCTCTCATCTATTAGTATACCCAAGTATTTTTCACACGTTATAAACTTCTGTGAAGCACCTGTGGATTGAAGGTGCTCATCACACATCTAGATAGTTCCCTGAGGGGATCTAGTTTCCAAAATGGTGTCACTGTCAATGGTGGCACATCAAGAGCTCTTCAAATGCGACATGGCATCCACCAATTGTTACAGCAAATTTTGCTTCAAAAAGTCAAATTGCGCCTCTCCTCTTCCGAGCTCTGCTGTGCGCCCAAACAGTGATTTTCTCCCACATATGGGATATCAGCATGCTCAGGAGAAATTGCTCAACACATTTTAGGGTCAATTTTTCCCTGTTACACTTGTGAAAATAAAAAAAAAGTTGAGTTCAAAGTAAATTTTTTGTGAAAAAAAGTAAAATGTTCATTTTTTTCCACATTCCAAAAATTACTGTGAATCACCTGAAGGGTTAATAATCTTCATTAATGTGGTTTTGAGCACGTTGAGGGGTGCAGTTTTCAGAATGGTGTCACTTTTGGGTATTTTCTAGCATTTAAACCCCTTAAAGTCACTTCGAATGTAAAGTGGTCCCTGATAAAAATGGTTTTGTAAATTTTGTTGGAAAAAGGAGAAATCACTGGACAACTTTTCACCCTTGTAACGTCCTTACAAAAAAAAATTATTTCAAAATTTGTGCTGATGTAAAGTAGACATGTGAGACATGTTATGTATTAACTATCTTGTGTGAAATTTCTCTCTTATTTAAGTGCATAAGAATTCAAAGCTTAAAAATTGCAAAATTTTCCAAATTTTTGACAAATTTCCGTTTTTTTTTTCACAAATAAATGCAATTTATATCGAAACATTTTTTACCACTGTCATGAAGTACAAGATGTCACGAAAAAAGCAGCCTTGGAATCAGTGGGATTTACTGACGCGTTTCACAGTTAAATTCTCTAATAAAGTGACGGTGGTCAGAATTGTAAAAATTTGCCCGGTCATTACCGTGCAACCCACCTTGGTGGGTAAAGGGGTTAATTGGTAATAAAATAATAATGTAAAATAAAAAAAATAATAACTTTAAAAAATATGAGAAAAAAAAACAGAAAAAAGGCAGAAACGCTAATTCATTTTGAAACAGTAAAGAATTTGCATTCTCATAAACCCAACCCTATAATATAAATAAATAAACAAATAGAATATTACTCCAAAAATACTAACATTGTAAAAATAAAAGCTGTAGCATAACTTATGATATATTACAATCGATCTTTTCTCCATTTCTTTCAAAACATTTTGTTTTAGAAATAAAACACTAAGGGTTCTCTTACATTGGATCTTACTCAATGTTTTGTGGAGAATTCCAACTTATGGAGGGGGTGATTGCTTAGAATATAATGGCACAAAAGAGGCTTGTATAGGGCGCTGTTCACATGCAGGTAATGCACAGTGTCTGGCTTACAGCCTATTAATGACGCCCATACTATTAGATCAGGTGGGCTGCCCAGCAAGATCTAGATGTATCCCATGAGGGCAGACACCCTAGTTTACAAGGCCAAAAATACTGGGCCTGGCTCCACCCTGCAAAAAACATATACCATATTTTTGAATTTTAAAACGCACTTTATTTCCCCCCAAATTGGGGGAAAATGGGGGTCCGTCTTGCAATCCTTGGGAGAGGTGAGCACACATTGAAGGGAAGCACAAGCCCATCATCCTTCCGAATATACTGTATGTAGCAATCGGTGAATTCTGATGGATGACGTAGCCATATTTGGTGTAAATAGGGAGGGAATGTAATGTGGCCGAAGTTTTTATTGCAACTGTGACTACCACCTCCCTCATCTTTCAGAATACACCCATGTAAGCAGTACATGGGTGTATTCCTAATGACGAGGGAGATGGTAGTCACAATATATGGTACTCCAGGCACTGTACTGTAATTAACAGGTCCCCCATAACAGTGTGTCATCTGCAGATCCCCGATAAGTGTGTAACCTGCAGATCCCCCATAACAAAGCATCACCACAGCTCCCCCATAACAAAGCATCACCATAAATCCTCCATAGATCCACCATAACAGTGTGTCACCACAGATCCCCCATAACAATGCGTCACCATAAATCCTCCATAGATCGCCCATAACAGTGTGTCACCACAGATCCCCCATAACAATACGTCACCATAAATCCTCCATAGATCCCCCATAACAGTGTGTCACCACAGATCTCCCATAACAATGCATCACCATAAATCCTCCATAGATCCCCCATAACAGTGCTTCACCACAGATCCCCATAACAGTGCATCACCACAGATCCCCTGCTGTTGACTGCTGTTGAGTCTACTATGTTAAAATAATATTTTGTTATTTAATTAAAGGTTTTTGCACATTATTTGGCTCAAAATATTTTTTTCTTATTTTCCTCCTCTAAAACCTAGCCATACTTATATTAATTTGCAAAAAAATTTAATGGTTACACCACAAAAACATTACACCACAAAAAATTCTCTCATGATGAGAAAGAGAGCAAATAGCGTGTGACGTTTCGACCTCGTCTGGGTCTTTTTCAAAAAATGCTAGAATTATCTCATGCTGGCCGTATGCAGTGTTGCACAGCAAAATCAAGCTGGGGAGTATTGGGGTTATTTGCTTAGAAGTATGGTGACCGGGGGACTCAGTAAGCGCATAATTATGCGCTATCTGCCTCATGTCTCTATATTGCCCCCATAGTCATCCATAATAGTATAATGCATCCCATAGTCATATATAGCAGAATAATGCCACCCCATAACAGTATATTGCAGCCCCATGGGCTGTTAACTTGCAGGGTTATAGTCTGTTCAGAAATGACCGTACAGATAAGCGAGGGGGAGGGGTGTGTCTATATGTAAAATCATCCTTAAAACCCATCCTGCGTGATAATATAGGTGAATCTAATGAAAATGTAGAGTCCCTGTGGGTGGAGATAAGGGGAGGGGGAAAAATAATAAATTACTGATAGGGGTTTGTTATAAGTCTCCAAAAAATAATGGAAGCAACGGAAAATATCCTCGTAAAGCAAATAGATGAAGCAGCGACTCAAGGAGAAGTCATTATTATGGGGGACTTCAACTACCCTTAAATAGATTGGGGAATGGAAACCTGCAGTTCCAGAAAAGGTAATCGGTTTTTGACAACTATGAGAGACAATTACCTTTCACAACTGGTTCAGGACCCAACAAGAAGGTGGGCACTGCTTGACCTAATATTAACCAACAGGCCAGACCGCATATCAAATATAAGGGTTGGAGGTTACTTGGGAAATAGTGATCACAAAATAAGTTTTCATGTATCCTTTAATAAGATGTGTAGTAGAGGGGTGACAAGGACACTAAACTTCAGGAGGGCAAATTTCCAACGGATGAGAGAGGATCTTGGTGCAATTAACTGGGACGATATCCTGAGACATAAAAATACACAAAGAAAATGGGAGACATTTATTAGCATCCTGGATAGGACCTGTGCACAGTATATACCGTATGGGAATAAACATACTAGAAATAGGAGGAAACCAATATGGCTAAATAGAGCTGTAAGGGGCGCAATAAGTGACAAAAAGAAAGCATTTAGAGAATTAAAGGAAGTAGGTAGTGAGGAGGCATTAAATAAATACAGAAAATTAAATAAGTTCTGTAAAAAGCAAATCAAGGCAGCAAAGATTGAGACAGAGAGACTCATTGCCAGAGAGAGTAAAATAATACCAAAATATTCTTTAACTACATAAATAGTAAGAAACTAAAAAATGATAGTGTTGGCCCCCTTAAAAATAGTCTGGGTGAAATGGTGGATGAGGATGAGGAAAAAGCCAATATGCTAAATGACTTTTTTTTTTATCAGTATTTACACAAGAAAATTCCATGACAGACAAAATGACTAGTGATAAAATTTCCCCATTAAGGCCATGTGCACACGTTCAGGTTTTTTCGCATTTTTTTCGCGTTTTTTCACACTAAAAACGCTATAAAAACTCATTAAAAATGCATACATTATGCATTCTATCATTTAGAATGCATTCTGCATGTTTTGTGCACATGGATGCGTTTTTTTCCGCGAAAAAAAGCATTGCGGTAAAAAAATGAGCATGTTCATTATTTTTGTGGATTATCTGCATTTTTCCTGCAATTCTATGCATTTGGGAAAAAACGCACAAAAAACGCACCAAAAACACGTCAAAAACGATTTTGACGTGTTTTTGACGCGTTTTTGGTGCGTTTTTCCCAAATGCATAGAACATGCAGAATGCATTCTAAATGATAGAATGCATAATGTATGCTTTTTTAATGAGTTTTTATAGCGTTTTTAGCGCGAAAAAAACGCGAAAAAAAAACGCAAAAAACCTGAACGTGTGCACAAGGCCTGCTAAATGTCACCTGCTTAACCCAGCAGGAAGTACAGCGGCGTCTAAAAATCACTAAAATTGCAAATCTCCGGGCCCGGATGGGATACACCCTCGAGTACTGCAGGAATTAAGTACAGTCATTGATAGACCATTAATTTTAATCTTTAAAGACTCCATAATAACAGGGTCTGTACCACAGGACTGGCGTATAGCAAATGTGGTGCCAATATTCAAAAAGGGGACAAAAACTGAACTCGGTAATTATAGGCCAGTAAGCTTAACCTCTACTGTGGGTAAAATACTGGAGGGCATTCTAAGGGATGCTATACTGGAGTATCTGAAGAGGAATAACCTCATGACCCAGTATCAGCACGGGTTTACTAGGGACCGTTCATGTCAGACTAATCTGATCAATTTCTATGAAGAGGTAAGTTCTGGACTGGACCAAGAGAATGCAGTGGACGTAGTGTATATGGACTTTTCTAAAGTTTTTGATACGCTGCCACACAAAAGGTTCATACATAAAATGAGAATAATGGGGATAGGGGAAAATATGTGTAAGTGGGTTGAGAGCTGGCTCAGGGATAGGAAACAAAGGGTGGTTGTTAATGGAGCACACTCGGACTGGGTGGCGGTTAGCAGTGGGGTACCACAGGGGTCAGTATTGGGCCCTCTTCTTTTTAACATATTTATTAATGACCTTGTAGGGGGCATTCAGAGTAGAATTTCAATATTTGCAGATGACACTAAACTCTGCAGGGTAATCAATACAGAGGAGGACAATTTTATATTACAGGATGATTTATGTAAACTAGAAGCTTGGGCTGATAAATGGCAAATGAGCTTTAATGGGGATAAATGTAAGGTCATGCACTTGGGTAGAATTAATAAGATGTATAATTATGTGCTTAATTTTAAAACTCTGGGCAAAACCGTCAAAGAAAAAGACCTGGGTGTATGGGTGGACGACAAACTCACATTTAGTGGCCAGTGTCAGGCAGCTGCTACAAAAGCAAATAAAATAATGGGATGCATTAAAAGAGGCATAGATGCACATGAGGAGAACATAATTTTACCTCTATACAAGTCACTAGTGCGACCACACTTAGAATACTGTGCACGGCTCTGGTCTCCGGTGTATAAGAAAGACATAGCTGAACTAGAGCGGGTGCAGAGAAGAGTGACCAAGGTTATTAGAGGACTGGGGAGTCTGCAATACCAAGGTAGGTTATTACACTTGGAGGTATTTAGTTTAGAAAAACGAAGACTAAGGGGTGATCTTATGTTAATGTATAAATATATGAGGGGACAGTACAAAGACCTTTCTGACGATCTTTGTAATCATAGACCTGAGACAGGGACAAGGGGGCATCCTCTATGTCTGGAGGAAAAAAGGTTTAAGCATAATAACAGACGCGGATTCTTTACTGTAAGAGCAGTGAGACGTATGATGTTGTAATGAGTGATTCATTATGTAAATTTAAGAGAGGACTGGATGCCTTTCTTGAAAAGTATAATGTTACAGGGTATAACATACTAGATTCCTTGTTAGGGTGTTGATCCAGGGAACTAGTCTGATTGCCGTATGTGGAGTTGGGAAGGAATTTTTTTCCCCAGTGTGGAGCTTACCCTTTGCCACATGGGTTTTTTTTGCCTTGCTCTGGATCAACATGTTAGGGCATGTTAGGTTAGGCTATGGGTTGAACTAGATGGACTTAAAGTCTTCCTTAAACCTTAATAAGTATGTTATTATGTTATTACTAGCTTTTTCCAGCCAGTTAACACTCGGCACACTCATTGCTATCTAATTAACGCTGCTGGTGATTAAAGTAAAGTAAATAATGATAACATTCAATAGCGCTTACGCAGGTGGTAAATTAACTTAAAATGAAGTTAATAACAGTGTGGGGACGGAGCCTCATGTGGTAATGTGTGTGGACGGAGCCTCGTGAGGTAATGTGTGGGGACGGAGCTTCATGTTGTAATGTGTGGGGACAGAGCCTCATGTGGTAATGTGTGGGGACGGCGCCTTGTGAGGTGATGTGTGGGGATGGAGCCTCGTGTGGTAATGTGTGTGGACGGAGCCTTGTGTGGTAATTTGTGGGGACGGAGTCTCATGTGGTAATGTGTGGGGACGGAGCTTCATGTGGTAATGTGTGGGGACGGAGCCTCGTGTGGTAATGTGTTTGGATGGAGCCTCGTGTAGTAATGTGTGGGGACGGAGCTTTGTGTGGTAATTTGTCGGGACGGTGCTTCGTGTGGTAATGTGGGGGGACGGAGCATCGTGTGGTAATGGGTTGGGATGGACCCTCATGTAGTAATGTGTGGGGACAGAGCCTCATGTGGTAATGTGTGGGGATGGAGCCTCGTGTGGTAATGTGGGGGTGGGATTATGGGTGGTAATGTAGGGGAGTGGGATTATGTGTGGTAATGTGGTGGGGGGTGGGATTATGTGTGGTAATGTGGTGAAGGGGCAGGATTATCTGTGGTAATGTGGGGGGTGTGTTATGATCCGGTGACCTTGGAGCCGCATGAAACTTTCTCTGGAGTAGGTGGAAACTGTACTGACCGCAAATCCTGAACTGAAACCGCAACTAGAAGTAGCCGTGGGGTGTGCCTAACAAACCCTAGACACCTCGACACAGCCGGAGGACTAAATACCCCTATAGATGGAAATAGGAATTCTACCTTGCCTCAGAGCAGAACCCCAAAGGATAGGCAGCCCCCCACAAATATTGACTGTGAGAAGGAGAGGAAAGACACAGGCAGGCAGAAAACAGGATTTAGCAAAAGAGGCCACTCTAGATAAATAGGAAAGGATAGGACAGAATACTAGCGGTCAGTATTAAAACCCTTCCAAAAATATCCACAGCAGATAATACAAAAAATTCCACCATCTAACTAAAGACGTGGAACGTATATCTGCAACTCCTGAGAATCCAACAAGACTGAAAACAAGAAAATACTGACACAATCTAAGCTGGACAAGAAAAAACAAATTAATAGCACTGAATTATCAAGCACACAGCCTGTGTGCCACAGAAACAAAACCAGATACTTATCTTTGCTGATTTGGCAGCAAGGCAGGAGGAACCAGACAGAGGTCCAAAACCTCCCAACAACCATGGACAACTGGCAAGGACTAATGAATCCTGCACACCTAAATACCCCAGTCAGAACTGCAATCAGCAGATACACTGTTATGACCTGGTGGTAAGGACAATAATGGACCTGGTGGTTAAGAGCACACAGAATGACCTGATAGTTACTAATAATATAGGACGAGCTCTGAGACGTGGGAACTCTGCTGACCGCAATCCCTAATCCTATCACACACACTAGAAATAGCCGTGGATTGCTCCTAACGCTCCCTATGCAACTCGACACAGCCTAAGAAACTAGCTAGCCCTAGAGATAGAAAAATAAAGCCTACCTTGCCTCAGAGAAATTCCCCAAAGGAAAAGGCAGCCCACCACATATAATGACTGTGAGTAAAGATGAAAATTACAAACACAGAGATGAAATAGATTTAGCAAAGTGAGGCCCGACTTACTGAACAGACAGAGGATAGGAAAGGTAACTTTGCGGTCAGCACAAAAAACTACAAAAAGACCACGCAGAGGGCGCAAAAAGACCCTCCGCACCAACTCACGGTGCGGAGGCGCTCCCTCTGCGTCCCAGAGCTTCCAGCAAGCACGACAAAAATCAAAATAGCAAGCTGGACAGAAAAATAGCAAACCAGAGAAAAACAAGCAGGAACTTAGCTTCTGCTGGGAAGACAGGTCACAAGAACGATCCAGGAGAGAACTAGACCAATACTGGAACATTGACAGGTGGCATGGAGCAATGATCTAAGTGGAGTTAAATAGAGCAGCCAGCTAACGAATTAACCTCGTCACCTGTGGAAGGAAACTCAGAAGCCGCAGCTCCACTCACAACCACCAGAGGAAGCCCATGGACAGAACCAGCCGAAGTACCATTCATGACCACAGGAGGGAGCTTGACAACAGAATTCACAACAATACACCTGACCAGGACTGAAATCCAGGGACAACTGCATTACCACCTACAACCACCGGAGGGAGCCCAAAAGCAGAATTCACAACAGTACCCCCCCTTGAAGAAGGGTCACCAAACCCTCACCAGAGCCCCCAGGCCGATCAGGATGAGCCAGATGAAAGGCACGAACCAAATCAGCAGCATGGACATCAGAGGCAAAAACCCAAGAATTATCCTCCTGGCCATAACCCTTCCATTTGACAAGATACTGAAGCCTCCGCCTCGAAAAATGAGAATCCAAAATCTTCTCAACCACATACTCCAACTCCCCATCAACCAACACAGGGGCCGGAGGATCAACAGAGGGAACAATGGGCACCACATATTTCCGCAATAAAGATCTATGGAAGACATTATGGATAGCAAAAGAGGCCGGAAGCGCCAATCGAAAAGACACCGGATTAGTAATCCCAGAAATCCTATAAGGACCAATAAACCGAGGCTTAAACTTAGGGGAAGAAACCTTCATAGGAACATGACGGGAAGACAACCAGACCAGATCCCCAACCCGAAGCCGGGAACCAACACACCGACGACAGTTAGCAAAACGTTGAGTGTTGTGAATTCTGTGGCCAAGCTCCCTCCTGTGGTCGTGAGTGGTACTGCGGCTGGTTCTGTCTATAAGCTTCCTTTGGTGGATGAGAGTGGTACTGCGGTTTCTGAGTTTCCTTCCTCAGGTGATGAGGTTAAGTCGTTAGGTGCTGCTCTATTTAACTCCACCTGGTGCTTTGATCCTGGCCTCCAGTCAATGTTCTAGTATTGGTCTTGCTTCCTCCTGGATTGTTCCTGTGGCCTCTCTATCCTGCATAAGCTAAGTTCTGCTTGTGTTATTTTTGTTTGCTATATTTTCTGTCCAGCTTGCTATATTGGTTTTTTCTTGCTTGCTGGAAGCTCTGAGATGCAGAGGGAGCACCTCCGTATCGTTAGTCGGTGCGGAGGGTCTTTTTGCCCCTCTGCGTGGTTGTTTGTAGGTTTTTGTGTTGACCGCAAAGCTATCTTTCCTATCCTCGGTCTATTCAGTAAGTCGGGCCTCACTTTGCTAAATCTATTTCATCTCTGTGTTTGTATTTCATCTTTACTCACAGTCATTATATGTGGGGGGCTGCCTTTTCCTTTGGGGAATTTCTCTGAGGCAAGGTAGGCTTATTTTTCCATCTTCAGGGCTAGTTAGTTTCTCAGGCTGTGCCGAGTTGCATAGGGAGCGTTAGGCGTAATCCACGGCTACCTCTAGTGTGGTGTGATAGGATTAAGGATTGCGGTCAGCAGAGTTTCCACGTCTCAGAGCTTGTCCTATGTTTTTGGTAAATGTCAGGTCACCTTGTGTGCTCTGAACTTCAAGGTCCATTGTGGTTCTGAATTACCTGTTCATAACAGTACTGGAGGCCCAAAGTACTAATGCTTCTCAATAGAGGGAAAAGAGAAGTTCTGAGACCATTTTTTTTTCTTTGCACTGTGTTCTGTCTTTCTTCTCCCCTTTACATCAGGGTGGTTCAGAACACAGGTGTGGACATGGATATTCAGGGTCTGTCCTCTTTGATGGATAATCTCACTATAAGAGTACAGAACATTCAAGATTTAGTGGTTCAGAATCCTATGTTAGAACCTAAAATTCCTATTCCTGAGTTATTTTCTGGAGATAGAACTAAGTTTTTGAATTTTAAAAATAATTGTAAACTGTTTCTGGCTTTGAAACCCCGCTCCTCTGGTGACCCAGTTCAACAAGTTAAAATCATTATTTCTTTATTACGTGGCGACCCTCAAGACTGGGCATTTTCCCTTGCGCCAGGAGATCCTGCATTATGTAATATTGATGCGTTTTTTCTGGCGCTCGGATTGTTGTACGACGAACCTAATTCAGTGGATCAGTGCAGAGAAAAATTTGCTGGCTCTGTGTCAGGGTCAGGATGAGATAGAGATTTATTGTCAGAAGTTTAGAAAGTGGTCCGTGCTCACTCAATGGAATGAATGTGCGCTGGCAGCTATTTTCAGAAAGGGTCTCTCTGAAGCCCTTAAGGATGTCATGGTGGGATTTCCTATGCCTGCTGGTCTGAATGAGTCTATGTCTTTGGCCATTCAGATCGGTCGACGCTTGCGCGAGCGTAAATCTGTGCACCTTTTGGCGGTATTATCTGAGCATAAACCTGAGCCTATGCAGTGCGATAGGACTTTGACCAGAGCTGAAAGGCAAGAACACAGGCGTCAGAATGGGCTGTGTTTCTACTGTGGTTATTCCACTCATGCTATCTCCGATTGTCCTAAGCGCACTAAGCGGTTCGCTAGGTCTGCCACCATTGGTACGGTACAGTCGAAATTTCTTTTGTCCGTTACTTTGATCTGCTCTTTGTCTTCCTATTCTGTCATGGCATTTGTGGATTCAGACGCTGCCCTGAATTTGATGGACTTGGAGTATGCTAGGCGCTGTGGGTTTGTCTTGGAGCCCTTGCAGTGTCCTATTCCATTGAGAGGAATTGATGCTACGCCTTTGGCCAAGAATAAGCCTCAGTATTGGACCCAGCTGACCATGTGCATGGCTCCTGCACACCAGGAGGATATTCGCTTTCTGGTGTTGCATAATCTGCATGATGTGGTCGTGTTGGGGTTGCCATGGCTACAAGTCCATAACCCAGTATTAGATTGGAAATCAATGTCTGTGTCCAGCTGGGGTTGTCAGGGGGTACATGGTGACGTTCCATTTCTGTCTATCTCATCATCCACCCCTTCTGAGGTCCCAGAGTTCTTGTCTGATTACCGGGATGAATTCGATGAGCCCAAGTCCAATGCCCTACCTCCGCATAGGGATTGTGATTGTGCTATCGATTTGATTCCTGGTAGTAAGTTTCCTAAGGGTCGACTGTTTAATTTATCGGTACCTGAGCACGCCGCTATGCAGAGTTACGTGAAGGAGTCTTTGGAGAAGGGTCATATTCGCCCGTCGTCGTCGCCATTGGGAGCGGGTTTCTTTTTTGTGGCCAAGAAGGATGGTTCGCTGAGACCTTGTATTGCTTACCGCCTTCTAAATAAAATTACGGTCACATTTCAGTACCCCTTGCCGCTGCTGTCTGATTTGTTTGCTCGGATTAAGGGGGCTAGTTGGTTCACCAAGATAGATCTTCGTGGTGCGTATAATCTTGTGCGTATCAAACGGGGCGATGAATGGAAAACAGCATTTAATACGCCCGAAGGCCATTTTGAGTACCTGGTTATGCCATTTGGACTTTCTAATGCTCCATCAGTGTTTCAGTCCTTTATGCATGACATCTTCCGAGAGTACCTGGATAAATTCCTGATTGCATACTTGGATGATATTTTGGTCTTCTCGGATGATTGGGAGTCTCATGTGAAGCAGGTCAGAATGGTGTTCCAGGTCCTGCGTGCTAATTCTTTATTTGTGAAGGGGTCAAAGTGTCTCTTTGGTGTTCAGAAGATTTCATTTTTGGGGTTCATTTTTTCTCCTTCTACTATCGAGATGGACCCTGTTAAAGTTCAGGCCATTTATGATTGGACTCAGCCAACATCTCTGAAGAGTCTGCAGAAGTTCCTGGGCTTTGCTAATTTTTATCGTCGCTTCATCGCTAATTTTTCTAGCATTGCTAAACCGTTGACTGATTTGACCAAGAAGGGTGCTGATCTGGTCAATTGGTCTTCTGCTGCTGTGGAAGCTTTTCAGGAGTTGAAGCGTCATTTTTCTTCTGCCCCTGTGTTGTGCCAACCAGATGTTTCGCTTCCGTTCCAGGTCGAGGTTGATGCTTCCGAAATTGGAGCAGGGGCTGTTTTGTCGCAGAGAAGTTCTGATTGCTCGGTGATGAAACCATGCGCCTTCTTTTCCAGGAAATTTTCGCCTGCTGAGCGAAATTATGATGTTGGCAATCGAGAGTTGCTAGCCATGAAGTGGGCATTCGAGGAGTGGCGTCATTGGCTTGAAGGAGCTAAGCATCGCGTGGTGGTCTTGACTGATCACAAAAACTTGACTTATCTCGAATCTGCCAAACGGTTGAATCCTAGACAGGCTCGTTGGTCGCTGTTTTTCTCCCATTTTGACTTTGTGGTTTCGTACCTTCCGGGCTCTAAAAATGTGAAGGCGGATGCCCTGTCTAGGAGTTTTGTGCCCGATTCTCCGGGTTTGTCTGAGCCGGCGGGTATTCTCAAAGAGGGGGTAATTTTGTCTGCCATCTCCCCTGATTTGCGGCGGGTGCTGCAAAAATTTCAGGCTAATAGACCTGACCGTTGCCCAGCGGAGAAACTGTTTGTCCCTGATAGGTGGACGAATAAAGTTATCTCTGAGGTTCATTGTTCGGTGTTGGCTGGTCATCCTGGAATCTTTGGTACCAGAGATTTGGTGGCTAGATCCTTTTGGTGGCCGTCTCTGTCACGGGATGTGCGTTCTTTTGTGCAGTCCTGTGGGATTTGTGCTCGGGCTAAGCCCTGCTGTTCTCGTGCCAGTGGGTTGCTTTTGCCCTTGCCGGTCCCGAAAAGGACTTGGACACATATCTCTATGGATTTTATTTCGGATCTCCCCGTCTCTCAAAGAATGTCGGTCATTTGGGTGGTTTGTGATCGCTTCTCTAAGATGGTCCATTTGGTGCCCTTGTCTAAATTGCCTTCCTCCTCTGATTTGGTGCCATTGTTTTTTCAGCATGTGGTTCGTTTACATGGCATTCCAAAGAACATCGTTTCTGACAGAGGTTCCCAGTTTGTTTCGAGGTTTTGGCGAGCCTTTTGTGCTAGGATGGGCATTGATTTGTCTTTTTCCTCGCCTTTCCATCCTCAGACAAATGGCCAGACTGAACGAACCAATCAGACCTTGGAAACATATCTGAGATGTTTTGTTTTTGCTGATCAGGATGATTGGGTGTCCTTTTTGCCTTTGGCTGAGTTCGCCCTTAATAATCGGGCCAGCTCGGCTACTTTGGTTTCGCCGTTTTTCTGCAATTCTGGGTTCCACCCTCGTTTCTCTTCAGGGCAAGTTGAGTCTTCGGACTGTCCTGGTGTGGATACTGTGGTGGATAGGTTGCAGCAGATTTGGACTCATGTAGTGGACAATTTGACTTTGTCCCAGGAGAAGGCTCAACGTTTCGCTAACCGCAGGCGCTGTGTGGGTCCCCGACTTCATGTTGGGGATTTGGTTTGGTTGTCATCTCGTTATATTCCTATGAAGGTTTCCTCTCCTAAATTTAAGCCTCCTGTGTCTTTTCGTTTGACTCTTCCGGCTTCTTTTTCCATCCATAACGTGTTCCATAGGTCATTGTTGCGGAGATACGTGGCACCTGTGGTTCCATCTATTAATCCTCCTGCTCCGGTTTTGGTTGAAGGGGAATTGGAGTATATTGTGGAGAAGATTTTGGATTCTCGTGTTTCGAGACGGAAACTCCAGTATCTGGTTAAGTGGAAAGGTTATGGTCAGGAAGATAATTCCTGGGTCTTTGCCTCTGATGTCCATGCTGCCGATCTGGTTCGTGTCTTTCATGTGGCTCATCCTGGTCGGCCTGGGGGCTCTGGTGAGGGTTCGGTGACCCCTCCTCAAGGGGGGGTACTGTTGTGAATTCTGTGGCCAGGCTCCCTCCTGTGGTCGTGAGTGGTACTGCGGCTGGTTCTGTCTATAAGCTTCCTTTGGTAGATGAGAGTGGTACTGCGGCTTCTGAGTTTCCTTCCTCAGGTGATGAGGTTAAGTCGTTAGGTGCTGCTCTATTTAACTCCACCTGGTGCTTTGATCCTGGCCTCCAGTCAATGTTCTAGTATTGGTCTTGCTTCCTCCTGGATCGTTCCTGTGGCCTCTCTATCCTGCATAAGCTAAGTTCTGCTTGTGTTATTTTTGTTTGCTATATTTTCTGTCCAGCTTGCTATATTGGTTTTTTCTTGCTTGCTGGAAGCTCTGAGACGCAGAGGGAGCACCTCCGTACCGTTAGTCGGTGCGGAGGGTCTTTTTGCCCCTCTGCGTGGTTGTTTGTAGGTTTTTGTGTTGAACGCAAAGCTATCTTTCCTATCCTCGGTCTATTCAGTAAGTCGGGCCTCACTTTGCTAAATCTATTTCATCTCTGTGTTTGTATTTCATCTTTACTCACAGTCATTATATGTGGGGGGCTGCCTTTTCCTTTGGGGAATTTCTCTGAGGCAAGGTAGGCTTATTTTTCCATCTTCAGGGCTAGTTAGTTTCTCAGGCTGTGCCGAGTTGCATAGGGAGCGTTAGGCGCAATCCACGGCTACCTCTAGTGTGGTGTGTTGGGATTAGGGATTGCGGTCAGCAGAGTTTCCACGTCTCAGAGCTTGTCCTATGTTTTTGGTAAATGTCAGGTCACCTTGTGTGCTCTGAACTTCAAGGTCCATTGTGGTTCTGAATTACCTGTTCATAACAGTTGAGCCTCCTCCTGAGACATCACCAAATTGTCCACCACATGAGCCCAAATCTGCTGCAACCTGTTAACCACAGAATCCATACCAGGACAGTCAGAAGGCTCAAGCTGCCCTGAAGAAAAACGAGGATGAAAACCAAAGTTACAAAAGAAAGGTGAAACCAAAGTAGCCGAACTAACCCGATTATTAAGGGCAAACTCGGCCAATGGCAAGAAGGCCACCCAATCATCCTGATCAGCAGACAGAAAGCATCTCAAATAAGTCTCCAAAGTCTGATTGGTTCGCTCGGTCTGGCCATTTGTCTGTGGATGAAATGCAGAAGAAAAAGACAAATCAATGCCCAGCCTAGCACAAAAGGCCTGCCAAAACCTAGAAACAAACTGGGAACCTCTGTCGGACACAATATTCTCCGGAATACCATGCAAACGAACCACATGCTGAAAAAACAACGGAACCAAATCTGAAGAGGAAGGCAATTTAGGCAAAGGCACCAAATGAGCCATCTTAGAGAACCGGTCACAAACAACCCAGATAACCGACATCCTCTAGGAAACCGGAAGATCAGAAATAAAATCCATAGAAATATGCGTCCAGTGCCTCTCAGGGACCGGTAATGGCAAAAGCAACCCACTAGCACGGGAACAACAAGGCTTGGCCCGCGCACAAGTCCCACAGGACTGCACAAAAGAACGCACATCACGTGACAAAGAAGGCCACCAAAAGGACCTACCAACCAAGTCTCTGGTACCAAAAATACCAGGATGACCAGCCAACACAGAACAGTGAACCTCAGAAATCACTCTACTAGTCCATCTGTCAGGAATAAACAGTTTCCCCACTGGACAGCGGTCAGGTCTGTCAGCCTGAAACTCCTGAAGAACCTGTCGTAAATCAGGGGAAATGGCAGAAAGGACCACCCCTTCTTTCAGAATGCCGACCGGTTCAAGGACCTCAGGAGAATCAGGCAATAAACTCCTAGAGAGGGCATCAGCCTTAATATTCTTAGAACCCGGAAGATAAGAGACCACGAAATCAAAACGGGAAAAAAACAAGGACCATCGAGCCTGTCTAGGATTCAACCGTTTGGCCGACTCGAGGTAAATCAGATTCTTATGATCGGTTAAGACCACAATACGGTGCTTAGCTCCCTCAAGCCAATGTCACCACTCCTCAAACGCCCACTTCATAGCCAACAACTCCCGATTGCCGACATCATAATTGCGTTCAGCAGGCGAAAACTTACGGGAAAAGAAGGCACACGGTTTCATCAAGGAACCAACAGGATCCCTCTGAGACAAAACGGCCCCTGCCCCAATCTCAGAAGCGCCAATCTCAACCTGAAACGGAAGAGAAACATCTGGTTGGCGCAACACCGGAGCAGAAGTAAATCAGCGTTTAAGCTCCTGAAAGGCAGAGACAGCTGCAGAGGACCAATTCGCCACATCAGCGCCTTTCTTCGTCAAATCGGTCAAGGGTTTAACCACGCTGGAGAAGTTAGCAATGAAACGGCGATAAAAATTTGCAAAACCCAAAAATTTCTGAAGGCTCTTCACAGATGTGGGTTGAATCCAATCATGAATGGCCTGAACCTTAACCGGATCCATCTCCATAGATGAGGGAGAAAAAATGAAGCCCAAAAAAGAAACCTTCTGCACCCCAAAGAGACACTTTGACCCCTTCACAAACAAAGCATTGTCACGAAGGATCTGAAATACCATCCTGACCTGTTCCACATGAGACTCCCAATCATCGGAAAAAATCAAAATATCGTCCAGATATACAATCAAGAATTTATCATTGCATGCATGAAGGACTGAAAAACAGATGGAGCATTAGTGAGCCCGAATGGCATCACAAGGTATTCAAAATGGCCTTCGGGCGTATTAAACGCAGTTTTCCATTTCATTGACGGTTTTGCCCAGAGTTTTAGAATTAAGCACATAGTTATACATCTCATTACTTCTACCCAAGTGCATGACCTTACATTTATATTGAAATTCTGCTCTGTATGCCCCCCACAAGGTCATTAATAAATATGTTAAAAGGAAGAGGGCCCAATACTGACCCCTGTGGTACCCCACTGCTAACCGCGACCCAGTCCGAGTGTGCTCCATTAATAACCACCCTTTGTTTCCTATCCCTGAGCCAGCTCTTAACCCACTTACACATTTTTTCCCCTATCCCCATTATTCTCATTTTATGTATCAACCTTTTGTGTGGCACCGTATCAAAAGCTTTTGAAAAATCCATATACACTACATCCACTGGGTTCCCTTGGTCCATTCTGGAACTTACCTCTTCATAGATGTTGCATGACATTGGTGAATGAAGTTGTGGTGCTATTAGTCATATGTAATATTTTGTGTGACTTCAATGAGCTTGAAGGACTGCATCCATGTGGTTCAATAAGGATTCATACAATTTATTAATGAAGTCATCAGGACTAGCAAAGAATGCAGTCTTACGTGTCTCTCAGAGTTCATCTAGATTCTTTGGTTTTGTCTTCCAAGCTTCCTCTTTCATCCTACCCCAAACATGCTCAATGATGTTCATGTCTGGTGACTGGGCTGACCAGTCCTTGAGCACCTTGATCTTTTTTGCCTGGAGGAACTTTGTCGTAGACATGGATGTATGAGATGGAGCACCATCCTGCTGCAGAATTTGACCCCTTTTATGATTTGGAATATAAGAGGTAGCTAATACTTCTTGATATTTTAGGCTATTGATATTGCCTTCCACCTTGCAAATGTTTCGCACACCCCCTTATTGAATGTAACCCCAGACCATGATCTTTCCACCACCAAATTTAACTGTTTTCTGGGTGTATTTTTTGAACCATATGGGCTCCAGTTGGTCTCCTGCAGTATTTGCGGTGGCTGTGGTGTAATTCTACTGAAGATTCATGAGAGAAATCCACCTTCTGCCACTTTTCCATCGTCCATTTGTTTAGCAGGCTGTGGGACTTTGCAAATGCCACACGTCTTTATATTTGCCTTTTGTTTAGTGCTGGCTTCTGGGTACTGATTTGACCATGGAGGCCAGTTCGAGACAGAATCCTACAAACTGTACTTTTTGACACAGGGACTTGAGGTGGCCAGGCCTGTTGGAGATCTGCTGCAGTGGAAAGGGGCTTGCTTTGGATTTTCTAACCAACAAACGTTCCTCCTGAGCAGTTGTCTTGTGGGGTCTGCCGGACCTGGGCTTGTCAAACACATCTCCAATCTCTTTAAATCTTTTTTCAATTCTTTGTACTTGACGCTGAGACACATTAAAGGTGCCAGCCACCTCTGCAGTGGATCTGGTCTTCAGTCTCTTGATAGTCCAAGCTTTGGTCACAGGGTGGATTTTTGGCATGTTGTCAGAGCTCAAGTTGCAGTTCAAGTGAAGGTCTGTGGTGCTGGGTTTCTTTTTATGCACACACTAATTAACCGATCATTTACTGAGCACAGGTGAGGATGTAAACTAGGATTGGGTGCATTATATCACAAGGCGACAAAACTTTTGTCTTGCCAAAATCTGACCATTCTGTGTCCTTTAAATGATCAATATTTCTGCATTGATGCCAATTTATTTTCTTAACCTAAACCACATTTCGGACGGTTTCAGCTTTCAAAAGAATAATTTATACAACCAATGGATTAATTTAATGTCAGGTTATAAGCTTTTATTTATATAACATGCATAAGCGACATAACTTCTGTTAGGGAGTGTAAAGCATTGCCTTACAAAGTTAGGCTGAACGAAGAGTAAAAATATATATAAAAGTAGGGCTAAGGTTTCCATGGTCTTACACCATTGCAAACCTGAAAAAATGCAATTAGAGTTAAAATCCTTTTCCATCATGTTGAAATTACAGTGGTCCAAGAAATTGACTTATAGAGAATTTTTTTTACAATGAATGTACAATGGAGACTTGGTGACTTCTTCTTCTTCTGCACAGGCAAAACTATCATAAATAACCCTTTTTGCCAACATGAGAAAAAAAGTATTTCTGTTTTGAGTAGCATACAAGTGCAAGTGCATAAAAGTGCATGGAATTCTGGCTGCAAAGGACAGCAAAAAAGAGTTCAGTGTTTCAAATGTTTGCTTTCCTTTCCAGTTGAAGGTGGCTGAATGGACCACAGGGCATCAGATTCCATTTTATATCCCATTGGCCATTTAATGTCGGTCACATTGTGGGATTGTTACTTGGCGTATAAACTAGGTCAATCTCCAGCTATTTCAGAAAGATTCATGATATGTGTCTTTTGGGGAACTTGGGTGTTATGAAAGGCAATTCAGTACCACAATGGACATAGCGGTCAGAGCATATACAGTGATCTGACAATAACCCAAAATCATAGAACGAGCTCTGAGACGTGGGAACTCTGCAGACCGCAATCCCTAATCCTCTCCAAACAACACTAGAGGCAGCCGTGGATTGCGCCTAACTCTGCCTATGCAACTCGGCACAGCCTGAGAAACTAACTAGCCTGAAGATAGAAAATAAGCCTACCTTGCCTCAGAGAAATACCCCAAAGGAAAAGGCAGCCCCCCACATATAATGACTGTGAGTTAAGATGAAAAGACAAACGTAGAGATGAAATAGATTCAGCAAAGTGAGGCCCGACTTTCTTAACAGAGCGAGGATAGAAAAGATAACTTTGCGGTCTACACAAAACCCTAAAGAAAACCACGCAAAGGGGGCAAAAAGACCCTCCGTACCGAACTAACGGCACGGAGGTACACCCTTTGCGTCCCAGAGCTTCCAGCAAAAAATTAGACAAGCTGGACAGAAAAAATAGCAAACAAATAGCAAAGAAGAACTTAGCTATGCAGAGCAGCAGGCCACAGAAATGATCCAGGGAAAAGCAAGTCCAACACTGGAACATTGACAGGAAGCCAGGATCAAAGCATTAGGTGGAGTTAAGTAGAGAAGCACCTAACGACCTCACCAGATCACCTGAGGGAGGAAACTCAGAAGCCGCAGTACCACTTCCCTCCACCAACAGAAGCTCACAGAGAGAATCAGCCGAAGTACCACTTGTGACCACAGGAGGGAGCTCTGCCACAGAATTCACAACAGTACCCCCCCTTGAGGAGGGGTCACCGAACCCTCACCAGAGCCCCCAGGCCGACCAGGATGAGCCACATAAAAGGCACGAACAAGATCGGGAGCATGGACATCAGAGGCAAAAACCCAGGAATCATCTTCCTGAGCATAACCCTTCCATTTAACCAGATACTGGAGTTTCCGTCTAGAAACACGAGAATCCAAAATCTTCTCCACAATATACTCCAATTCCCCTCCACCAAAACCGGGGCAGGAGGATCAACAGATGGAACCATAGGTGCCACGTATCTCCGCAACAATGACCTATGGAATACGTTATGTATGGAAAAAGAATCTGGAAGGGTCAGACGAAAAGACACAGGATTAAGAACCTCAGAAATCCTATACGGACCAATGAAACGAGGTTTAAACTTAGGAGAGGAAACCTTCATAGGAATATGACGAGAAGATAACCAAACCAGATCCCCAACACGAAGTCGGGGCCCCACACGGCGTCTGCGATTAGCGAAACGTTGAGCCTTCTCCTGGGACAAGGTCAAATTGTCCACTACATGAGTCCAAATCTGCTGCAACCTGTCCACCACAGTATCCACACCAGGACAGTCCGAAGACTCAACCTGTCCTGAAGAGAAACGAGGATGGAACCCAGAATTGCAGAAAAATGGCGAAACCAAGGTAGCCGAGCTGGCCCGATTATTAAGGGCGAACTCAGCCAAAGGCAAAAAGGACACCCAGTCATCCTGATCGGCAGAAACAAAGCATCTCAGATATGTTTCCAAGGTCTGATTGGTTAGTTCGGTCTGGCCATTAGTCTGAGGATGGAAAGCCGAGGAAAAAGACAAGTCAATGCCCATCCTACCACAAAAGGCTCGCCAAAACCTTGAAACAAACTGGGAACCTCTGTCAGAAACTATATTCTCTGGAATGCCATGTAAACGAACCACATGCTGGAAGAACAATGGCACCAAATCAGAGGAGGAAGGCAATTTAGACAAGGGTACCAAATGGACCATCTTAGAAAAGCGATCACAGACCACCCAAATGACTGACATCTTTTGAGAAACGGGAAGATCAGAAATAAAATTCATAGAGATATGTGTCCAAGGCCTTTTCGGGACCGGCAAGGGCAAAAGCAACCCACTGGCACGAGAACAGCAGGGCTTAGCCCGAGCACAAATCCCACAGGACTGCACAAAAGAACGCACATCCCGCGACAGAGACGGCCACCAAAAGGATCTAGCCACTAACTCTCTGGTACCAAAGATTCCAGGATGACCAGCCAACACCGAACAATGAACCTCAGAGATAACTTTATTGGTCCACTTATCAGGGACAAACAGTCTCTCCGCTGGACAACGATCAGGTTTATTAGCCTGAAATTTTTGCAGCACCCGCCGCAAATCAGGGGAGATGGCAGACACAATTACTCCTTCCTTGAGGATACCCGCCGGCTCAGACAAACCCGGAGAGTCGGGCACAAAACTCCTAGACAGAGCATCTGCCTTCACATTTTTAGAGCCCGGAAGGTACGAAATCACAAAGTCAAAACGGGCAAAAAACAGCGACCAACGAGCCTGTCTAGGATTCAACCGCTTAGCAGACTCAAGATTAGTCAAGTTCTTATGATCAGTCAATACCACCACGCGATGCTTAGCTCCTTCAAGCCAATGACGCCACTCCTCGAATGCCCACTTCATGGCCAGCAACTCTCGGTTGCCCACATCATAATTTCGCTCAGCAGGCGAAAACTTCCTGGAAAAAAAAGCGCATGGTTTCATCACTGAGCAATCAGAACCTCTCTGCGACAAAACAGCCCCTGCTCCAATCTCAGAAGCATCAACCTCGACCTGGAACGGAAGAGAAACATCTGGTTGACACAACACAGGGGCAGAAGAAAAACGACGCTTCAACTCTTGAAAAGCTTCCACAGCAGCAGAAGACCAATTGACCAAATCAGCACCCTTCTTGGTCAAATCGGTCAATGGTTTGGCAATACTAGAAAAATTGCAGATGAAGCGACGATAAAAATTAGCAAAGCCCAGGAACTTTTGCAGACTTTTCAGAGATGTCGGCTGAGTCCAATCATGGATGGCTTGGACCTTAACAGGATCCATCTCGATAGTAGAAGGGGAAAAGATGAACCCCAAAAATGAAACCTTCTGCACACCAAAGAGACACTTTGATCCCTTCACAAACAAAGAATTAGCACGCAGGACCTGAAAAACTGTTCTGACCTGCTTCACATGAGACTCCCAATCATCCGAGAAGATCAAAATGTCATCCAAGTACACAATCAGGAATTTATCCAGGTACTCTCGGAAGATGTCATGCATAAAGGACTGAAACACTGATGGAGCATTGGCAAGTCCGAATGGCATCACTAGATACTCAAAATGACCCTCGGGCGTATTAAATGCAGTTTTCCATTCATCTCCTCGCCTGATACGCACCAGATTATACGCACCACGAAGATCTATCTTGGTGAACCAACTAGCCCCCTTAATCTGAGCAAACAAATCAGATAACAATGGCAAGGGGTACTGAAATTTAACCGTGATCTTATTTAGAAGGCGGTAATCTATACAAGGTCTCAGCGAACCATCCTTCTTGGCTACAAAAAAGAACCCTGCTCCTAATGGTGACGATGACGGGCGAATATGCCCCTTCTCCAGGGATTCCTTCACATAACTGCGCATAGCGGCGTGCTCAGGCACGGATAAATTAAACAGTCGACCTTTTGGGAATTTACTACCAGGAATCAAATTGATAGCACAATCATAATCCCTATGCGGAGGTAGGGCATCGGACTTGGGCTCATCAAATACATCCCGGTAATCAGACAAGAACTCTGGAACCTCAGAAGGGGTGGATGACGAAATTGACAGAAATGGAACATCACCATGTACCCCCTGACAATCCCAGCTGGACACCGACATAGATTTCCAATCTAATACTGGATTATGGGCTTGTAGCCATGGCAACCCCAACACGACCACATCATGCAGATTATGCAACACCAGAAAGCGAATAACCTCCTGATGTGCAGGAGCCATGCACATGGTCAGCTGGGTCCAGTATTGAGGCTTATTCTTGGCCAAAGGTGTGGCATCAATTCCTCTCAATGGAATAGGACACTGCAAGGGCTCTAAGAGAAACCCACAACGCCTAGCATACTGCAAGTCCATCAAATTCAGGGCAGCGCCTGAATCCACAAATGCCATGACAGAATACAATGACAAAGAGTAGATCAATGTAACAGACAGAAGAAATTTTGACTGTACCGTACCAATGGTGGCAGACCTAGCGAACCGCTTAGTGCGCTCAGGACAATCAGAGATAGCATGAGTGGAATCACCACAGTAGAAACACAGCCCATTCAGACGTCTGTGCTCTTGCCGTTCAACTCAAAGTCCTATCGCACTGCATAGGCTCAGGTTTAAGCTCAGGTAATACCGCCAAATGGTGCACAGATTTACGCTCATGCAAGCGTCGACCGATCTGAATGGCCAAAGACATAGACTCATTCAAACCAGCAGGCATAGGAAATCCCACCATGACATCCTTAAGGGCTTCAGAGAGACCCTTTCTGAACATAGCTGCCAGCGCAGATTCATTCCATTGCGTGAGCACGGACCACTTTCTAAATTTCTGACAATATACCTCTATCTCATCCTGATCCTGACAAAGAGCCAGCAAATTTTTCTCTGCCTGATCCACTGAATTAGGTTCATCGTACAGCAATCCGAGCGCCATGAAAAACGCATCGATATTACTCAATGCAGGATCTCCTGGCGCAAGAGAAAATGCCCAGTCCTGAGGGTCGCCGCGCAAAAAAGAAATAACAATCAAAACCTGTTGAACTGGATCACCAGAGGAGCGAGGTTTCAAGGCCAGAAATAATTTACAATTATTTTTGAAACTCAGAAACTTAGTTCTATCTCCAAAAAACAAATCAGGAATAGGAATTCTTGGTTCTAACATAGACTTCTGATCAATAGTGTCTTGAATCTTTTGTACTCTTGCCGAGAGCTGATCCACAGATGAAGACAGACTTCTAATGTCCATCGCTACACCTGTGTACTGAACCACCCAAATGTCTAGGGGAAAAAAAAGGCAAAACACAGTGCAAAGAAAAAAAAATGGTCTCAGAACTTCTTTTTTCCCTCTATTGAGAATCATTAGTACTTTTGGCTTCCTGTACTGTTATGAAAGGCAATTCAGTACCACAATGGACATAGCGGTCAGAGCACATACAGTGATCTGACAATAACCCAAAATCATAGAACGAGCTCTGAGACGTGGGAACTCTGCATACCGCAATCCCTAATCCTCTCCAAACAACACTAGAGGCAGCCGTGGATTGCGCCTAACTCTGCCTATGCAACTCGGCACAGCCTGAGAAACTAACTAGCCTGAAGATAGAAAATAAGCCTACCTTGCCTCAGAGAAATACCCCAAAGGAAAAGGCAGCCCCCCACATATAATGACTGTGAGTTAAGATGAAAAGACAAACGTAGAGATGAAATAGATTCAGCAAAGTGAGGCCCAACTTTCTTAACAGAGCAAGGATAGAAAAGATAACTTTGCGGTCTACACAAAACCCTAAAGAAAACCACGCAAAGGGGGCAAAAAGACCCTCCGTACCGAACTAACGGCACGGAGGTACACCCTTTGCGTCCCAGAGCTTCCAGCAAAAAATTAGACAAGCTGGACAGAAAAAATAGCAAACAAATAGCAAAGAAGAACTTAGCTATGCAGAGCAGCAGGCCACAGGAATGATCCAGGGAAAAGCAAGTCCAACACTGGAACATTGACAGGAAGCCAGGATCAAAGCATTAGGTGGAGTTAAGTAGAGAAGCACCTAACGACCTCACCAGATCACCTGAGGGAGGAAACTCAGAAGCCGCAGTACCACTTCCCTCCACCAACAGAAGCTCACAGAGAGAATCAGCCGAAGTACCACTTGTGACCACAGGAGGGAGCTCTGCCACAGAATTCACAACACTTGGGTGTTTGGTCCTAACAATGTAGATATTGGCCTTCATGTTGTCCTACATTAGCTTTTACACAGATTTCATTCACTAAAAGTCTCATTTTTGCTATGGCAACTTTTTTGTATATGGACATATTTTCATTGTATATACATGTATTTTTAGCTCCAAATCATTTTTGTAATAGGGTTTCATTAAAATGATTGAGCTGTTTAACTTGTATGTATCACTGTGTGTATAAGTATTTGTAGCACCTCCGATTTTGCAAGTTTTCCCACCTACAAAGAATGGGGAGGTCTGTAATTTTTATCGTAGGTACACTTCAACTGTGAGAGATAGAATCAAAAAATAAAAACCAAAAATTCACATTGCAGGATTTTTACATAATTAGACTCAATTTTATTGCATGAAATAAGTATTTGATCACCTACCAACCAGCAAGCATTCTGGCTCTCACAGACCTGTTAGTTTTTCTTTAAAAAGCTCTCCTACTCTGCCCTAATTACCTGTATCTATTGCACCTGTATGAACTCATTACTAGTGATGAGCGAGTATACTCACTGCTCAAGTTTCTCCGAGCATGCTCGGGTGGGTTCCGAGTATTTTGTCGTGCTCGGAGATTTAGTTTTTGTCGCCTCAGCTACATGATTTGAGGCTGCTAGACAGGCTGAATACATGTGGGAATTCCCTAACAAACAGGCAACACCAACATGTATTCAGGCTGTCTAGCAGTTGCAAATCATGCAGCTGTGGTGACGAAAATGAAATCTCCAAGCACGCCAAAATACTCGAGCATGCTTGGGAAAACCCGAGCAACAAATATACTCGCTCATCACTACTCATTACCTATATAAATTACACTTGTCCACACAGTCCATCAATCACACTCCAATCTCTCCACCATGGCCAAGACTAAAGAGCTGTCTAAGGACTCCGGGGACAAAATTGCAGACCTGCACAAGGCTGGGAAGGGCTATAAGACAATAGACATGCAGCTTGTTGAGAAGGCAACAACTGTTGGCACAAGTATTTGAAAATGGAAGCGTCACGGTTCCCCCCTCAGTGTGTCTGGGATGCAGTTACTGACAGCTCAGCCATCCAATGTGGTTCAAGAGTGTGCTGAAGCTCTCAGTGTGTTGATTGACAGCTCTGTCATCCAGTCTGGTGCAGGGTCATGCTGAGCTGTCAGTGTGTTGTTTTGATAGCTCTGCCTCCAATCTGAGACTGGGAGGTGCTGACTGTCCACAAGTGTTCATTATCCAAGGTGATTGCCAGGCTACTTAACTGAGCTGCTTCTCCCAGACCTCTGGCAGATGTACATTCAACTGCTGTGTGGATTGTTCCTCTGTGCCTTCTGTTCCATATGTTGATCTTTTGTTGCTTCATCTTGGACCTTGTTCTGACCGTCGGTCTGTTTTACTCCTACTGCTCTGATTCGCTATCTTCATGATATTCTGACCTCGGGACATTACCTGACTACGCTTTTATCTCTTTTTTCATTTTATTGCATACCCTCATGGCATCTGACCTTGGACTCCTTGACTATCCTGACTCATGGTTTGACCGTGAGAAGTGACTAGAGTCACAGAATGAAACACAAGATGACTGTCAATCTTCCTCGGTCTGGGGCTCCATGTAAGAGCTCATCTCGTGTGCTAAAGATGACTCTGAGAAAGGTCAGGAATCAGCTGAGACTTACATGGGAGGAACTGGTCAATAACCTGAAGAGAACTGGGAGCACAGTCTCAAACATTACCTTTAGTAACACACTAAGCCGTCATGGATTAAAATCCTGCAGGGCACGCAAGGCCCCCCTGTTCACGCCAGCACATGTTCAGGCCCATTTGAAGTTCACCAATGACCATCTGTATGATCCACAAGAGATATGGAGAAAGTCATGTGGTCAGATGAGACCAAACAGGACTTTTTGCCATCAACTCCACTTGCAGTGTTTGGAGGAAGAAGAATGATGAGTAGTTGTGTACAACACCAAGAACACCGTCCCAACTGTAAAACATGGTGGGAGAAACACCCTACTTTGGGGTGCTTTTCTGCAAAGTAGACAGGATGACTGCACAGTATTGAAGCAAGAATGGATGGGGTAATGTATCGAGCAATTTTAGCTAACAACTTCCTTCCCTCAGTAAGAGCATTGAACATAAGTCATCTTTGGGTCTTCCAGCATGACTATGACTTGAAACACACAGCCAGGGCAATTAATGAATAGCTCCGTAAGAAGAATTTCAAGGTCCTGGAGTGGCATAGCCAGTCTCCAGACCTGAACCCAATAGATAATCTTTGGAGGCAGCTGAAACTCAATATTACCCAGTAAAAGCCATGAAACCTGAAAGATCCAGACAAGATCCTCAGAAATAAGAATACAGATAATAAATGGGAAATGTTTAAGAACATCCTAAATAGGCAGTGTAAGCGGTTTATACCTTGTGGGAATAAAAGGACTAGAAATAGGAAAAACCCAATGTGGCTAAACAAAGAAGTAAGACAGGCAATTAACAGTAAAAAGAAAGCATTTGCACTACTAAAGCAGGATGGCACCATTGAAGCTCTAAAAAACTATAGGGAGATAAATACTTTATCTAAAAAACTAATTAAAGCTGCCAAAAAGGAAACAGAGAAGCACATTGCTAAGGAGAGTAAAACTAATCCCAAACTGTTCTTCAACTAAATCAATAGTAAAAGAATAAAAACTGAAAATGTAGGCCCCTTAAAAAATAGTGAGGAAAGAATGGTTGTAGATGACGAGGAAAAAGCTAACATATTAAACACCTTCTTCTCCACGGTATTCACGGTGGAAAATGAAATGCTAGGTGAAATCCCAAGAAACAATGAAAACCCTATATTAAGGGTCACCAATCTAACCCAAGAAGAGGTGCAAAACCGGCTAAATAAGATTAAAATAGATAAATCTCCGGGTCCGGATGGCATACACCCACGAGTACTAAGAGAACTAAGTAATGTAATAGATAAACCATTATTTCTTATTTTTAGGGACTCTATAGCGACAGGGTCTGTTCCGCAGGATTGGCGCATAGCAAATGTGGTGCCAATATTCAAAAAGGGCTCTAAAAGTGAACCTGGAAATTATAGGCCAGTAAGTCTAACCTCTATTGTTGGTAAAATATTTGAAGGGTTTCTGAGGGATGTTATTCTGGATTATCTCAATGAGAATAACTGTTTAACTCCATATCAGCATGGGTTTATGAGAAATCGCTCCTGTCAAACCAATCTAATCAGTTTTTATGAAGAGGTAAGCTATAGACTGGACCACGGTGAGTCATTGGACGTGGTATATCTCGATTTTTCCAAAGCGTTTGATACCGTGCCGCACAAGAGGTTGGTACACAAAATGAGAATGCTTGGTCTGGGGGAAAATGTGTGTAAATGGGTTAGTAACTGGCTTAGTGATAGAAAGCAGAGGGTGGTTATAAATGGTATAGTCTCTAACTGGGTCGCTGTGACCAGTGGGGTACCGCAGGGGTCGGTATTGGGACCTGTTCTCTTCAACATATTCATTAATGATCTGGTAGAAGGTTTACACAGTAAAATATCGATATTTGCAGATGATACAAAACTATGTAAAGCAGTTAATACAAGAGAAGATAGTATTCTGCTACAGATGGATCTGGATAAGTTGGAAACTTGGGCTGAAAGGTGGCAGATGAGGTTTAACAATGATAAATGTAAGGTTATACACATGGGAAGAAGGAATCAATGTCACCATTACACACTGAATGGGAAACCACTGGGTAAATCTGACAGGGAGAAGGACTTGGGGATCCTAGTTAATGATAAACTTACCTGGAGCAGCCAGTGCCAGGCAGCAGCTGCCAAGGCAAACAGGATCATGGGGTGCATTAAAAGAGGTCTGGATACACATGATGAGAGCATTATACTGCCTCTGTACAAATCCCTAGTTAGACCGCACATGGAGTACTGTGTCCAGTTTTGGGCACCGGTGCTCAGGAAGGATATAATGGAACTAGAGAGAGTACAAAGGAGGGCAACAAAATTAATAAAGGGGATGGGAGAACTACAATACCCAGATAGATTAGCGAAATTAGGATTATTTAGTCTAGAAAAAAGACGACTGAGGGGCGATCTAATAACCATGTATAAGTATATAAGGGGACAATACAAATATCTAGCTGAGGATCTGTTTATACCAAGGAAGGTGACGGGCACAAGGGGGCATTCTTTGCGTCTGGAGGAGAGAAGGTTTTTCCACCAACATAGAAGAGGATTCTTTACTGTTAGGGCAGTGAGAATCTGGAATTGCTTGCCTGAGGAGGTGGTGATGGCGAACTCAGTCGAGGGGTTCAAGAGAGGCCTGGATGTCTTCCTGGAGCAGAACAATATTGTATCATACAATTAGGTTCTGTAGAAGGACGTAGATCTGGGGATTTATTATGATGGAATATAGGCTGAACTGGATGGACAAATGTCTTTTTTCGGCCTTACTAACTATGTTACTATGTTACTATGTTACTAAGATCTATATTTAGGAGTGGGCCAAAAACCCTGCTGTAGTGTGTACAAACTTGGTCAAGAACTGCAGGAAATGCTTGAGCTCTGTAATTGTAAACAAAGGTTTTTGTACCAAATATTTAGATCTGTTTTGCTATTGTGAAAAAATACTTATATCTTGCACAAAATGCTAATGAATTAAGTAAAAATCATACAATTTGATTTTCAGGATGTTTTTAATTATTCTGTCTCACATGTGAAGTATGCCTACTATAAAAATTACAGACCTCTCAATTCTTTATAGGTGGGAAAACTTGCAAAATCGGCAGTGTATCAAATACTTATTTTCCCCACTGTATATATGCAACTTGTGAAATAAGTATTGAACATGTCACCAATTTTCTAAGTAAATATGTTTGTAAGCTGCTCTTGGCATAAAAGTATCCCCAAATGACGGCAGCAACCCATCCAATCCCCACAGGCAAATAAATCAAACCATTCAAGTCCATAAATGAAGTTACGTGTAATAATGAAAAATGACACAGAAAAAATGTAGGGAACATATGAAGAAAGAGTGCAAAAAAGTCATGGAAAGTCATGACAAGAGCTGAAATCTATCAGTAATTAGATGGCAATCCTTCCACTTAGTGGAAAGTAATATCAGCTGATTCAAATTATGGCCTGTAAAAGGGTGTATCTGTCACGATTCCACTACTCAGTGTGTCTGGGATGCAGTTACTGACTTCTCAGCCATCCAATCTGGTATAGGGGCATGCTGAGGCTGTGGGTACTTTGATAGCTCAGTGCCCTGTTTGGTGCAGGGGCATGTTGAGCTGTCGGAGTTTTAATTAACAACTTGGCTGTACAAGCTGAGACTGTGAGGTACTGGCTGTCCCCAGGTGTTCATTGTGGCAGGTGACTGCCCCGCTTCTTAGCTGGGCTGTTAGTTCCAGGCCTCTGCCAGACCTTGATTCAGCTAAGTTCAGTTGGTTTTCTCTGTGCTTAGTGTTTTGTTTGATGATCTTTCATTGACTGATCTTGGACCTCATTCTGACTCTCTGTCTGTTTAACCACTTTCCCCTGATCCGCTTTCCCCCTGGTTTTTGACCTCGGACTCATTGACTATCCTGATTCACGGCTTGTCCGTGAGTAGTGATTAAATGTTACATTACATCTGGCTAATACATTTTTTTCTTCCAGTATGAAATTTGTTCACATGCTCAGTGACCAGATGGGGAATTTGATGCAGATGACCTAAGATCTGTCTAATGAATGCCTGAGTGTGAAGTCCCAGATCTCTGTCAGATGTATCTTCAGCAAAGTGCAGTTGGTTTTCTCTGTGCCTAGCGTTTTGTTTGATCTTTTGTTGCCTCATCTTGGACCTTGTTCTGATTCTCCAGTTGACGAATTCAGCAAACAAGCTCATTTTGGTCCCTTGCCAGGATTACCTAAAAACAAAGATACTCTATGGGTTGTTTATTTCTCATATTGTAAGATTACATGGGATCCATCTTATTATTGTGTGTGATAGAGGAGTGCATTTTCTCGCTATATTCTGAAGAGCTTTTTGTAGCAGACGCAGGATTAACATATCATTTTCGCCTGCTTACCACCCTGAAACCAATGGCAACTGGGCAGGAAGACTGATGTTTGTTTTTACCTCTCACTGAGTTCGCCTTTAACAAGTGAGTAAATCGGTCTACTGGGACCTCACTATTTTTCTGCAATTATGGTTTTCATCCCCATTTTGGTGAACTTTCTATGATTAGTTCTGGATTTTCTGGGGTGGAGGTCACCTTGCAGAGACTTGCTGATGTCTGGAAGGAGGTTTGCCAAAACGGAAGGCAGGCAGAAGATGCTCAGTGCGTCCTATTTTTAAGATTAGAGATAAGGTTTGGTTGTCATTTACAAATATTAAACTTAAAATGCCATCGACGAAGTTGGGGCCAAAGTATTGTTCATATGAGATCCTGGAGGTGGTCAATCCGGTGGCATTCAGATTAAAGCTTCCTAAATTCCTTGCATCCCTAATGTGTTCCATAAATCATGGAGTTTGTCCCTTTGGCAGTGTCTCATTCATCCCTGCTTCCTCTGGCTTCTGTTGACAATGACTTAGGGCATGATGATCAGAGGGTTATGAATTCTCGAAGGGTCTGAAATTCCCCCGATGCCTCATCCACTCGATGGGAAATGGACCAGAGGAGAGATCCTGGGTTTCAGCTCGAGATGTGATGGCCAATCGGTCAAGGCCTCCCATCTTAAATTTCATGGGGGTACTTTCACAATTCCACCGTCAGTGTGTCTGTAATGCAGTTTCTGATGGCTTTACCATCCAAACTAATACAGGGATGTGCTGAAGCTGTCAGTAATTTGATTAACAGCTTAATGTCCAGGTTGGTTCAGGGGCATGCTGAGCTGCCATTGTTTTTATTGTCGGCTCAGCCATTCAATCTGAGACTGGGAGGTGCTGGCTATCTCCAGATGTTCATTGTCCTAGGTGATTGCTAGGCTTCTTAGCTGGGCTGTTAGACCCAGACCTCTGCCAGATGCAGCTTCAGCTGAGTGCAGTTGATTTTCTCTGTGCCTAGTGTTTTGCTTAATGATCTTTTGTTGCCTGACCTTGGACCTTGTTCTTACTCTTCATCTATTTAACCCCTTTTTCTGATCCACTATCCTCCTAATATTTTGACCTCGGACCATTACCTGACTACGTCTTTTTCTCTTCCGTTTGTTCCGCATTGGCAAACTTTGTGTAATTGAAGGAACGATGAATGGACAAATGTGTCTAGACATTCTTTATAAAAATCTGCTGCCATCTGCCTGGATTATGAAGATGAAATGAGGGTAGAGATTTCAGCAAGACAATGATCCAAAACACACAGGCATTGATTCAGAGAAAGAAAATAAAGCTGCTAGAATGGTCCAGCCATTCACCTGACCTGAATCCAATAGAAAATGTGTGAAAGAAACTAAAGCTCAGAGTTTATAGAAGGAGCCCACGGAAACTTCAGAATTTGAAGAGTTTTTGTGTGGAAGAATGCACCAAAATTATGAATTAAAGCTTTTGTACACAATATTAATTGCATTTCAGTAAGTGGGGTTGAAAACTTTTTCACTGAGTAATACTGTAACTCAAATAACTTAATTTTTGGACATCTATGGTTTGATTTCTTTGCCTGTGTGGATTGGATGGGTTGTTACCGACATCTGGTGAGAATTTCATGTTAATGGCACCTTTAGAAATATATGCACTTAGAAAATTGGTGACGGGTGCAGTTGTTATTTCACCTTCTGTATGTTTTTCAAGCGAAAAGGTGATTAATTATTAAATATAGTTCAAATTCGAGGAACAGGGAGCCCTGATACATTCCAATGGGATGAATGTAATGTGTTACACATGTTGAAGACAAATCACATACTTTGTTGGGAGCTCATAATTGCTTTTAATATTTTGCTTAACTGAATTGAAGATCAATTTACTAAATGTGGTAGGGGTTGTCCGAGTGTGAGATTTTTGTAATGTGACACATCAGACATTGTCAGTGAAGTCTATCGAGACAAAGACTATATAAAGACGGCATTTCCTATTTCTAAGAGTTTGGGATATTACTTACCTACATCTTCAAGAAAATAGGACTAAGTGACTCTCACCATGGGAAGCGGAACGAGGCCCAATGGGCTTTTTCTCTTGTCCCTTTTGTTGCTTAAAAGTAAGTACCCTACGAGTTGGATTAATGTTAGATATATGTTTAATCGTTTTACACCAACTAGTATCACTATTACAGTACATAGATTTCATCAACAAAATCTAAGACAAAATTTCTTGTAACAGATGTCAACAAATAGGAAAGAAATGATGCGCAATAAGAACTTATGTAAATCTTTAAATCTGTATGTCATATTCAAAGTTAAGACTTAATATACTATAATAAGAAATAAAAAAAATTGAGAAAACGAATCATTAAATCAACATCTCAGTTTGTTTAATTTCTTACTTATTTTTGTTTTAGGCATCAAGTTATTAAATCTATCTCTCTTTCTATCTCTCTATATATACATATATGTATATACATAGATATATATACTATATTTTTTGGACTATAAGATGCACTGGACCATAAGACACGCCAATGTTTTAGAGGATGAAAATAGAAAAAAAATCGAAACAAAAAATGTGATCATGACTCACTGTTATGAGGGAGATTTCTGCTGCTGACACTGTTATAGGGGTAATGTACCCCAATTCAATGCTAATATCTCCCATTCTGGTATATGTCCCATCCTGGTTTATATGGCCCCATCCTGGAATATACTGTATGGCCTCCCATCCTGACATATATGTTGCCATCCAGGTATTTGTGATCCCCATCCTGGAATATACGGCCCCATACACCCCCCCATCCTGGAATATATGGCCTCCCATCCTGACATATATGTTGCCATCCAGGTATATATGATCCTCATCCTGGTATACATGGCCCCATCCCAATCCTGGTATACATGGCCCCTCATGGGGCGCTTCATTAAGCTAGCAATGCTACTGGCAATGTATATTATAAAAATGTAAGAAGTCCTCTGGGATTATAACTTTGATGATGTATTGATTGGTATATTATTATTATTATTATTATTATTATTATTATTACATTTTCAGCACTATCACCATTTTGTCGTACCCTAAGGTATTTAAAAAAAAAGTACTTTGAGATTATAACATTGTTCTAATGTATAGGTTATATTTCCTTTATGATTATTTTACATCATACCGTGCATATAGAATATATATATATATTTAGAACTAAAATAATAAAAAAAAAAATAACTAAAAACATTAAATAAATTAATGTACTAAAGTTATTTAAAAATTGATTTCCAGGCTGTTACTTTCTAATAGTTACATTTATTTCATCATTTAAGAGAGGGGTCATTTTTATTTCTAAATGTTAGTGAATACGGTGTTCTTGATGGACCAAAATTTCAAACTCTAGTTAAGTTCACTGCAAAGACAGATATTTAAAACACCGCACATTTTTTCCACCGATGTACTCCGTTGTCCCCTTGGATTGATTTTATATACACTAAAATTATGCAAAACCGGTTAAAGACAAAAATAAATAAATATTTTTAAATCACGTGTCACAAAAAAACAGCAATGAATTCCACAAGATAAAAAAGCTGCGTAAAAAAACTTTTGAAAAAAAACCCTGCAAAATTATGATGTTGGCCCTTGTTGTAAATTATATAATAGAAAAGATTAGCTTTAAGAAAAAAATAAGGAGAAGAAAATGTATTATAGTACTTTATTAATTTAACCAATTCATGGAAATGTACGTAGATTAAAACTGAAATATTAGAAACTCTAATATTTCTAATAATTAAAGAAAAAAAGATAAAAAAAAAAGATTACAAAAAGTGAAGCACTGAAGGACTCAAAAGCAAAAACAAACAAAAGAACACAAAACATTACTGCATAAGAGTATGCAAATTCTTTTTCATTTTTCTGTTTTCATTTTATGTGTTTTTAGTTAGTGTCCTACTTTACAACATATTAAATGTTATTCTACTTAATTAAGTACATTCATTATTAAATCTATATTATTAAATTAATATCATTAATAATAAATCTATTATTAACATTTCCTCTACATCAGCTGTTAAATTGATCCAATTAATCCAAGAACAGTAAAGTGGAAACAAATATATAACTATTTAGTAACTTTAAAAAACTAATAAAAGCGCACACAATCCTTGTAATACTCACACTACTTCCTTCCCAGAAAACTGTTTTCTTCTTCATTGTAAGCATTTCCTCCACTAATATATATAAGTGCGGGATAAAAATCCCACAATAATTAATTATGATATTTTAATCATTTATGGCTGTCATTATTTTTAATATTGCCGATTTTATATAGCTTTGGCTAACTCGAAAAGTTACAAGAATTGACATTGTGCAAGCTCGATCCCTGCTCTATAAAACAATTCGTCACCATAGACGTACTGAGCAGGTGGGATTGGGAGCTAATCACTTAATCTTGTAATTAGGAGGTGGTCCAATAAATTGAACCTCCACCAAAGATTTTTTTTTTTAGTGTGAGAGAGTAAAATATAATTTCAATTTGCCATCCTTTTACCATATTGGCGTGTCTTGACCTATGAAGATTTCTATATGACTGATATACTTGTAATTAAGTTTAAAGGCACCAGCAGTGAATGAAATGCTGGAAATGTCAATTAATGATTTTGTATTTCTTCTTTGGAAACACCTTAATGACAAGTAATCAGACATGAAAAAGTGAAGCCGCAGCCAAATTGCTTCGTGTAATAGTTTCCCCACTTACAACGCCCCACACATAATTAGTGTCTTCTCCTGGGGCAGAAATAGCATTCAGTCTCACTTGGCACCAGAGCCGTTGTGACTGCAACTTTGGTAATTATAGAAGTTATTGGATGACCCATCCCCCATGTGTCATTATTCATCAAAGTCAATTAAATCATTCCTTGGTTAAATGGTTGAAATGTTTGACGTGGAGACCAAGGTAATGGTTTCAAAATGTGCCCTCACCACCGTAGGGTTCAACAAGGTACATGGTTCACCAAATGTGACCATCCTTATATTTCTGCTTGACTCAACATAGAGGATGAGTATCGTAGATGTCCAGTTCTAAAAAAGAAACATGGTGTCACATTTCTCTATGGCAGAGGCCCCCAACCTTTCTGACCTTGAGAGCCACATTCAGCTCTGAGAGAGGGTCGCGAGCCACAACCAGCTCCTTCCCAACTCACGGTAGTGACACCGAGAGCCTCAATTACCGGTATAATAACAACCAAAGCTTTTCCACTGAAATCACACCAAGGCAGTATGCCAAGCTCCAAGGTTTTTTATCTCACCCCCATTCAGTTCTGGTCTTCTCTACAGGGCTACACACAAAAGTCACCATTTAGAGATCTGCTCTTAATAGATTTTTATACCTGGTGTTAATGCACCAAGCTGGCAGGCAGCCGTGAGCCACACATCACGGGCTCGCGAGCCACATGTGGCTCCCGAGCTACAGGTTGGGGACCCCTGCTCTATGGGGACATAAGACACCCTTTATATTGCCAGAAATTGTGTAACTGTGTACATTTTTTATCCAGTGTTCTCTCTCCTGAATTTGGCAACGTTTTAAATTTTTTCTTGTATCTCTCAGTTCAAGATGGCCGCCTTTTTTCTGCATATAAGCCTAGTCTTTTTTTTATAACCAACTGAGCATGGTCCTAAAGAAGATGCTTGTATAGAAGAGTTGCTGAACACGCTCACTTGGCTTAAAATACCAGATTTCCATACAGGGAAGTGAGGGCAATATCTTAGGAACGGGGTGACGCAGAAACGAAAGAAAAACAGATTCAGGAGAACAGCATATTCAACAGTTAAACAAATACATGTTTGTAGCAAATGGCAGGTCCTCTTTAAGCTTTATATCTCTATAGATGCCATCTAACAGTTGTGATTTTAATTGCTCCTATGTCCCGAAATTGAAATTAATTTGTCTTTTTCAATATCTGCAGAAAGTTGATCTTGGACACATCTACAACAGTCAGTCAAAAGCCCTGATAAGTAGAATAGGATTGATTAAATAATAATAATAGCTATACATACAAATTATAATACTTCAATAGAAAAAAAATAGAAACTCCATGACAGTCCCACAGAAGACATCACAGAATATAGCTATACGTTTCATTTCCGAGTCCGGTGTTTGAGCTGGAATCATTCTTTTTCTATTGGATAGTCCAAAGTTGGTAATAATGGAGGTCCATGCTCCCATACTCTATGAATCGCATGGGTTGTGCTGGCTATTCCATTATAAAAGCCCAGATCACAATGTAACGTACCTGTAACATCTATGCAAGTAACTGACTGCATATAACATTTACTGTTTTGTTTTTTGCTAATATTGAGGCATATTTGGAGACCACATACCTGTGCTTGTTCTTACAACCCATTAGATTTGGTTTTTCCTTCCTTCGATAAGACTTGAGAGACTCACACCAATCTTGAGAATAAAGGATCTGAAGAGATGGAATAACGTGATGATTCTTTCACAGTCTTTCCCTGCACTTTGTCAATTTTAGTTGGGTGTCCAGAACTATATTGTTTATTAAAAACTTCGAAGGGACTCCAGAAATAAATTAGGCATCTTCTTTTCTGAGATTGGTCAGGGATGCAATAATGGAATCCAAACTCATCACATAGTCGTGGCAAATCCAAGAGATCCTTATTTAGTTGTTTCTCTTTCCTAAACACTCTTTAGATTTGATTTCAAGAGCATTATTGAAACATGTCTCGTCAGAACTAGTTAAACATAACACCCACAACAAACCCTGGGGCATTGTGTGTCTGCAATAGAATAAATGGTGCTGGAATAAAAAAACAAGTACGGGGCACAGCTATACTTGGCGTCCGTGCCAACAGCAAAGCAAAAATAAGGTTTTTTTTCCAAAAGTGGACAATTAGTGCTTGCATACTATATCGGAGCATGTGGACATCATTCTGAAACAACTTCCCTCTACTAGTGAGAGAAAGTCACTCTAAATGTACAAAGACTCAATGCTGCTATGTGTTACATCTTAGTTTTACCACTTAAGGATCGAGACACTTTATATGTCAATGACTGAGCCTCATTTTTTAAAATCTGACCAGCGTGACTTTTTGAGATAGTAACTCTAGAAAGCTTTAACATATCCCAATGATTCTATTTTTTGTGGCATATTGTACTTCATGATAGTTGTATATTTTGATTGATATGAGTCCATCAATGAAGAAAAGAAGAGGCAGCACTCACCGATCCTTCCGAGACAGGTATTTTTATTTGCTTACAATAAAATCTTCACGGCCAGGGGTGCAGATATACAGAGTGCGACAAGCCTGACAACGGCCGTTTCGCGCCCGACTGGAAGGATCGGTGAGTGCTGCCTCTTCTTTTCTTCGTTGAAGGACTTATTGGCATGTCATTTCAGCTGGAGCACCCTAGATCCGGCAGCCACACTCCTATCGCTGGTGAGCAGGCTCAGCTATTTCCATAAGCAGTGGTGCGGTCAGCTGTGCTTCCTTATGGACTGACATTTTGATTGATATGATTTCAGTTAATTTATAAAAAAAAATTGAAAAATTTACAAAAAAAAATTAGAAAATTTAGGGATTTTCAAACTTTGAATTTTCATTCCCTTAAATTAGATAGCTATCCCACACAAATTGGCTAATAAATAACATTTCCTGTATGTCTACTATACAACAACATATTTTTTAAACATAATATGTTTTAATTTTTTTATATTTTTTTTATGAGCAATTTTCCATTTTTTAAATAATTTTTTACAAAACCTACTTTTTTACGGACCACATCACATTTGAATTGATTTTGAGGGGTGGCATGACAGAAAATAACCAAAGGTGACATTATTTAAAAATCTGCACACCTCAAAGTCCTCAAAAACACATTCAAGAAGCTCATTAACCATTCAGGTGCTTCACAGGAATTAAAACAATGTGGAGGAAAAAATGAACATTTTACTTTTAACCACAAAATGTTGTTTCAGCCCCAAATTGTTCATGTTCACAAGGTTAACAAGAGAAATTGGACCATACAAGTTGTTGATACCCCCCAAATGGTGGAAAACTACTGTTTTGGCACACAGCAACACTCGTAAGGGAAGGAGCACCATTTTTCTTTTTAAGTGTAAAATTGTCTGGAATAGACAGTGAACGCCGTGTTGCGTTTGCTGAGCCCCTGATATGCCTAAACAAGGAAAGCCACCACAAGTGACCATATTTTGGAAACTAAATTGCTCAAAGGATTTATCTAGATGTGTGGTGAGCATCTTGAACCCACAGATGCTTCACAGAATTTTAAAACTTTGGACCATGAAAACTAAAACTTAATTTTTTTTCCAAAAATTTTTTTCAGAGCCAAATCAATTTTTTTCATTTTCACAAAAGTAACAGGAGAAAATGGAATAAGTAATTTGCTGTGTAATTTCTTTTGTATACAGTGATACCCCTTATGTGGTCAGAAACCCTAGTTTGGTCACTTGGCAGGACTTGGAAGGAAAGTGCTATTTTATTTTTGGAGTGACAAATTGTTCGGAATAGATTGTGGATGCCATATCGCATTTGGCAATACCCCATATGTGTCTGTTCAGAACTGCTTAGCTACACAGCGAGACTCGGGATGGAGAACAAATTTTCATAGAATTTATCAACTGTTGTAGTGACGATTTTGACTCTTTTCGTGCTTTCCAAAAACAAGCAGCAATGGCTGTTGCTCAGTGAAAATGCAAATCTGCCATTGTAGTGCCTGTTCCTTGTAGTGCCCAGTACATTGTAGTGCTCATATATTGTGCCCAGCTTGTACTTCTGGAGATATGCACCCTGTAAATAGAGTGTGCTCTCCTCACTATGTTAATGCCAGACATGTGGATGTTAACTTCAATTTAGGCACACTGTGGGGCTCAGGGGAAGGTGGAATTTGGATTTGGGAGAGCAGACTTCTTCAGATGGAGCAATGTCATTTTTTAGTCTTTGTGCTGCCAGTAATATTTCTGTTAAGTGGGGACTTGTTTTTTGTGGGTGGAGTAGAAGCTCTTATTCTTGGAATTTTGATGTACAGAGCATATTGGATCAGTTCACATTTATCCTATGCTTTACGTTGAGCACTTCCATCCGGATTTCCATCTAAATCTGCAAAGTAGAATCCCCTGAGGGATTAGTCACTACTAGTCAATAATATGCAGCAGAGATACTCTGGACTCTGGCTTCTGTTTGGTGCTATCCAGCTTTTAAGAGGTGTACACCACCAGATCATAGGCCAGATGGAGTCTACAATGCCTCCATCTGCTTCATTATAGGGAATCTTCCCTCGGGGGTTCCATTGGAATCACGTATTGTAGAGATTAATATAGAAACCTCGGTGTAAGAGCTGAGTGTAGCGCGCAGGATAAATTTGCGCTGAGGCTTTCTGTGCTCTTTGAGAGGCAGAATGAACAAATCAGCAGCAGGAGGAGAATAAGTTTTATTTATTTTTTATGCTATTCCTCTTGCGATCTAAGTGATTAGATAAGTTTATTATTCTAGTCGGTGCGATTACAGCGATATCATTTGTTTAGTTTTTTTATTTTTGGCTGCTTTCACACACTAAAATACCTTTTTTTTTACAAAAGCAAATTTTTGCAATATTTTAAGAGCTAAAATTTTTCAATATTTCTGCCTACAAAGTTGTGAGGGCTTGCTTTTTGCATGACGAGTTGACATTTTCATTGGTACCATTTTCTGGTACACAGCATTTTTTTATCGCTTTCTATTCCGATTTTTGGGAGGCAGAATGCACAATAAGCAGCAATTCAGGAATTGTCGTCTGAGGACTTCTTTTATGCTACTCATCGTGTTGTAAAAGTGAAAAGGCAGCTTTATCGAGTCAGTACGATTATAATGATACATTATTAATATCTTTTCTTTAGTTTTGCTGCTTTTATACAATAAAAGCAACTTTATACAAATAATATTGTTTTTGCACATATGTATTCTGAGTGCTATAACTGTCACGATAATGTACAAAATGCAATATTATTATTAGTTTTCCCTGAGAGCACAACATGGTGGGCCTTTGTCCCCCCTTGTCTCTGTTTCTGTTTACTGAGATGTGTATGTGTAGATCCCAAACCCCTCATGCCCCTGCCAGAAGAATTTTTATTGCTCACTCTCCCCGCTCCCATCTAGAATCAGCTAGAACTGGTATAGAATGTCTCTAAAGACAGGAAGTCCTTTGTTCCATTATAATAAGATATTGGGCCAACGACTCAGGCTAGGAAAATAATGAGTCCATTTTGCGAATCTCCATCGGCGGATCTGCCAAACACTGTAAGTGCGAGCCTTTAACCCCTTCATGACCTTGGGATTTTTCATTTTTCCGTGTTCGTTTTTCACTCCCCTCCTTCCCAGAGCCATAACTTTTTTATTTTTCCGTCAATTTGGCCATGTGAGGGCTTATTTTTTGCGGGACGAGTTGTACTTTTGAACGACATCATTGGTTTTAGCATGTCGTGTACTAGAAAACGGGAAAAAAATTCCAAGTGCGGTGAAATTGCAAAAAAAGTGCAATCCCACACTTGTTTTTTGTTTGGCTTTTTTGCTAGGTTCACTAAATGCTAAAACTAAGTTAAGTAAAAAGGGCAGCACACTGCAGCGCCAAAACATGCAAACTTGAAAACACGAAATTTGAACTGCATTACTGCACTAGAAATATGAAAAATGAGAGCTTTTAGCGCATAAAAATGGCCATATTTATGTGTACCTCGTAGCCACTTTACGGCATCTCTCTTATACGAGGTCCTACGCTTGACCTACCTCGCTGAGAATAAACGTCTCCATCTGAATGGGTACATGTGAAACCTCTTCTTGGACTCAAATTCTCTCTTTCTGTGGAGGGGTATTGGACCTACTATAATTAAAACACCTGTGGCTAGGAGGCGGGGAGTGCACGATCAGAAGGCTAAAGAATACATTTCAAAAACCTGACCTGCACATCCAAACATAGACTGAGTGTGAACAGGTGCTGAACCCAGAGTCGCCAACTCGTATATAGTTAAGTAAAAAGGGTAGCACACTGCAGCGCCAAAACATGCAAACTTGAAAACACGAAATTTGAACTGCATTACTGCACTAGAAATATGAAAAATGAGAGCTTTTAGCGCATAAAAATGGCCATATTTATGTGTACCTCGTAGCCACTTTACGGCATCTCTCTTATACGAGGTCCTACGCTTGACCTACCTCGCTGAGAATAAACGTCTCCATCTGAATGGGTACATGTGAAACCTCTTCTTGGACTCAAATTCTCTCTTTCTGTGGAGGGGTATTGGACCTACTCTAATTAAAACACCTGTGGCTAGGAGGCGGGGAGTGCACGATCAGAAGGCTAAAGAATACATTTCAAAAACCTGACCTGCACATCCAAACATAGACTGAGTGTGAACAGGTGCTGAACCCAGAGTCGCCAACTCGTATATAGTTAAGTAAAAAGGGTAGCACACTGCAGCGCCAAAACATGCAAACTTGAAAACACGAAATTTGAACTGCATTACTGCACTAGAAATATGAAAAATAAGAGCTTTTAGCGCATAAAAATGGCCATATTTATGTGTACCTCGTAGCCACTTTACGGCATCTCTCTTATACGAGGTCCTACGCTTGACCTACCTCGCTGAGAATAAACGTCTCCATCTGAATGGGTACATGTGAAACCTCTTCTTGGACTCAAATTCTCTCTTTCTGTGGAGGGGTATTGGACCTACTATAATTAAAACACCTGTGGCTAGGAGGCGGGGAGTGCACGATCAGAAGGCTAGAGAATACATTTCAAAAACCTGACCTGCACATCCAAACATAGACTGAGTGTGAACAGGTGCTGAACCCAGAGTCGCCAACTCGTATATAGTTAAGTAAAAAGGGCAGCACACTGCAGCGCCAAAACATGCAAACTTGAAAACACGAAATTTGAACTGCATTACTGCACTAGAAATATGAAAAATGAGAGCTTTTAGCGCATAAAAATGGCCATATTTATGTGTACCTCGTAGCCACTTTACGGCATCTCTCTTATACGAGGTCCTACGCTTGACCTACCTCGCTGAGAATAAACGTCTCCATCTGAATGGGTACATGTGAAACCTCTTCTTGGACTCAAATTCTCTCTTTCTGTGGAGGGGTATTGGACCTACTATAATTAAAACACCTGTGGCTAGGAGGCGGGGAGTGCACGATCAGAAGGCTAGAGAATACATTTCAAAAACCTGACCTGCACATCCAAACATAGACTGAGTGTGAACAGGTACTGAACCCAGAGTCGCCAACTCGTATATAGTTAAGTAAAAAGGGCAGCACACTGCAGCGCCAAAACATGCAAACTTGAAAACACGAAATTTGAACTGCATTACTGCACTAGAAATATGAAAAATGAGAGCTTTTAGCGCATAAAAATGGCCATATTTATGTGTACCTCGTAGCCACTTTACGGCATCTCTCTTATACGAGGTCCTACGCTTGACCTACCTCGCTGAGAATAAACGTCTCCATCTGAATGGGTACATGTGAAACCTCTTCTTGGACTCAAATTCTCTCTTTCTGTGGAGGGGTATTGGACCTACTATAATTAAAACACCTGTGGCTAGGAGGCGGGGAGTGCACGATCAGAAGGCTAAAGAATACATTTCAAAAACCTGACCTGCACATCCAAACATAGACTGAGTGTGAACAGGTGCTGAACCCAGAGTCGCCAACTCGTATATAGTTAAGTAAAAAGGGCAGCACACTGCAGCGCCAAAACATGCAAACTTGAAAACACGAAATTTGAACTGCATTACTGCACTAGAAATATGAAAAATGAGAGCTTTTAGCGCATAAAAATGGCCATATTTATGTGTACCTCGTAGCCACTTTACGGCATCTCTCTTATACGAGGTCCTACGCTTGACCTACCTCGCTGAGAATAAACGTCTCCATCTGAATGGGTACATGTGAAACCTCTTCTTGGACTCAAATTCTCTCTTTCTGTGGAGGGGTATTGGACCTACTATAATTAAAACACCTGTGGCTAGGAGGCGGGGAGTGCACGATCAGAAGGCTAAAGAATACATTTCAAAAACCTGACCTGCACATCCAAACATAGACTGAGTGTGGCTACGAGGTACACATAAATATGGCCATTTTTATGCGCTAAAAGCTCTCATTTTTCATATTTCTAGTGCAGTAATGCAGTTCAAATTTCGTGTTTTCAAGTTTGCATGTTTTGGCGCTGCAGTGTGCTGCCCTTTTTACTTAACTATATACGAGTTGGCGACTCTGGGTTCAGCACCTGTTCACACTCAGTCTATGTTTGGATGTGCAGGTCAGGTTTTTGAAATGTAAATGATAAAACTGACCTGCCATTATGATTCTCCAGGTCAGTATGAGTTCATATACACCTAACATGACTAGGTTATTTTTTATCTAAGTAGTGAAAAAAAATTCCAAACTTTGCTAAAAAAACAAAACAAAATTGCGCCATTTTCCGATACTCGTAGCGTCTCCATTTTTCGTGATCTGGGGTCGGTTGAGGGCTTATTTTTTGCGTGCCGCGATGACGTTTTTAATGATAGCATTTGGGTGCAGATACGTTCTTTTGATCACCCGTTATTGCATTTTAATGCAATATCGCGGCGACCTAAAAAACGTAATTCTGGCGTTTTGAATTTTTTTCTCGCTACGCTGTTTAGCCATCAGGTTAAAGCTTTTTTTTAGTTGATAGATCGGGCGATTCTGAGCGCGGCGATACCACATATGTGTAGATTTGATTTTTTTTTTATTGATTTATTTTGATTGGGGCGAAAGGGGGGTGATTTAAACTTTTATATTTTTTTTATTTTTTTCACATTTTTTAACTTTTTTTTTTTTACTTTTGCCATGCTTCAATAGCCTCCATGGGAGGCTAGAAGCAGGCACAACTCGATCGCCTCTGCTACATAGCAGCGATCTGCTGATCGCTGCTATGTAGCAGAAATGGAGGTGTGCTGTGAGCGCCGACCACAGGGTGGCGCTCACAGCAACCGGTGATCAGTAACCATAGAGGTCTCTAGGACCTCTATGGTTACCATCCTGATGCATCGCCGACCCCCGATCATGTGATGGGGGTCGGCGATGACGTCATTTCTGGCCGTCCGGCCGGAAGCGGTAGTTAAATGCCGCTGTCTGCGTTTGACAACGGCATTTAACTAGTTAATAGGTGCGGGCAGATCGCGATTCTGCCTGCGCCTATTACGGGCACATGTCAGCTGTTCAAAACAGCTGACATGTCCCAGCTTTGATGCGGGCTCACCGCGGAGCCCTGCATCAAAGCAGGGGATCTGACCTCGGACGTACTATCCTGTCCGAGGTCAGAAAGGGGTTAATTCCAACAGGTACCAAAATACGGATTTCTCCGGAACTGTGTGTCCCAACTAGGACAAATTTGGTTTCATTAGAAAGCCAATTTTAAAATAAGATGAATGTTGGGTGTGTTATGATTCTGACATGTTCGGGAACGAAAATACAAGAATTATAAGAATTGTTGGAGAAAACTGTACAGCTGAGGAGAGGGGAGGGCGATGTTAACTCAACCCCTTTAGTGATGTCACGAGGCTGCAGTTTTTACATTGCTGCACTTCACCCAAGCTTTGAGTCTTACCTGAGGAGCTGTTGCTATCCAGACCCGCTGATGCACTGGGACATTTGCGGTCCTGCCTGCCAGCATAGTTTTGCCTGAAATGACCTGAGAACATGTGAGTTTTACCTTTTCTCATTTAATCCCGTTATTTTATAATTACCTTGTACATATTTTCAATTGTCTCATTTTGTAACAACTTTATATACCTTCTTTTATAAACACTGCCTTAACCCCTTTCTGACATTAGATGTACTATCCCGTCGAGGTGGGGTGGGCCCTTATGACCACAGATGGGATAGTACGTCATACGCGATCGGCCGCGCTCACGGGGGGAGTGTGGCCGATCGCGGCCGGGTGTCGCAGCTGACATCTGGCACTATGTGCCAGGAGTGGTCACGGACTGCTCCCGGCACATTAACCTCCGGCACACTGCAATCAAACATGATCGTGATGTGCCGGCGGTACAGGGAAGCATCGCGCAGGGAGAAGGCTCCCTGCGGGCTTCCCTGAGCCCCCCGCAGCAACGTGATGTGATCGCGTTGCTGCGAGGGTCTCCTTACCTCCCTCCGTGTAGCAGGCCCAGATCCAAGATATCCACGGCATCCGGGTCCTGCAGGGAGGGAGGTGGCTTACCAAGTGCCTGCTCAGAGCAGGCGCTTGGTAAGGCTGCAGTGCTCTGAGACAGATCACTGATTTGACAGAGTGCTGTGTGAACTGTCAGATCAACGATCTGTGATGTCCCCCCTGGGACAAAGTAAAAAAGTAAAAAAAAATTTTTCCAAATGTGTAAAAAAAAAAAAAAATCCTAAATATTGAAAAAAATATATATATATTATTCCCATAAATACATTTCTTTATCTAAACAAAAAAAAAACAATAAAAGTACACATATTTAGTATCGATGCGTCCGTAACGGCGCGACCTATAAAACTGGCCCACTACATAACCCCTTCAGTAAACACCGTAAGAAGAAAAAAAAAAAAACGAGGCAAAAAACAACGCTTTATTATCATACCGTGGAACAAAAAGTGGAATAACACGCGATCAAAAAGACAGATATAAATAACCATGGTACCGCTGAAAACGTCATCTTGTCCCGCAAAAACGAGCCGCCATACAGCATCATCAGCAAAAAAATAAAAAAGTTATAGTCCTGAGAATAAAGCGATGCCATAATTATTTTTTCTATAAAATAGTTTTTATCGTATAAAAGCGCCAAAACATAAAAAAAATATAAATGAGGTGCGCTGTAATCATACTGACCCAAAGAATAAAACTGCTTTATCAATTTTACCAAACGCGAAATGGTATAACCACCTCCTCCAAAAGAAATTCAAGAATACATAGTAACATAGTTAGTAAGGCCGAAAAAAGACATTTGTCCATCCAGTTCAGCCTATATTCCATCATAATAAATCCCCAGATCTACGTCCTTCTACAGAACCTAATAATTGTATGATACAATATTGTTCTGCTCCAGGAAGACATCCAGGCCTCTCTTGAACCCCTCGACTGAGTTCGCCATCACCACCTCCTCAGGCAAGCAATTCCAGATTCTCACTGCCCTTACAGTAAAGAATCCTCTTCTATGTTGGTGGAAAAACCTTCTCTCCTCCAGACACAAAGAATGCCCCCTTGTGCCCGTCACCTTCCTTGGTATAAACAGATCCTCAGCGAGATATTTGTATTGTCCCCTTATATACTTATACATGGTTATTAGATCGCCCCTCAGTCGTCTTTTTTCTAGACTAAATAATCCTAATTTCGCTAATCTATCTGGGTATTGTAGTTCTCCCATCCCCTTTATTAATTTTGTTGCCCTCCTTTGTACTCTCTCTAGTTAGCTGGTTTTTGGTCATTCTGCCTCACAAAAATCGGAATAAAAAGCGATCAAAAAATGTCACATGCCCGAAAATGTTACCAATAAAAACGTCAACTCGTCCCGCAAAAAACAAGACCTCACAAGACTCTGTGGACCAAAATATGGAAAAATTATAGCTCTCAAAATGTGGTAACGCAAAAAATATTTTTTGCAATAAAAAGCATCTTTCAGTGTGTGACGGCTGCCAATCATAAAAATCTGCTAAAAAAACCGCTATAAAAGTAAATCAAACCCCCCTTTATCACCCTCTTAGTTAGAGAAAAATTAAAAAAATGTATTTATTTCCATTTTCCCATTATGGCTAGGGATAGGGCTAGGGTTAGGGCTAGGGTTAGGTTTAGGGCTAGGGTTAGGGCTAGGGTTAGGGTTAGGGTTAGGGCTAGGGTTAGGGTTAGGGCTATGGTTAGGGCTAGGGTTAGGGTTAGGTTTGGGGCTAGGGTTAAGGCTACAGTTAGGGTTGGGGCCAAAGTTAGGGTTAGGGTTGGGGCTAAAGTTACGGTTAGGGTTTAGATTACATTTACAGTTGTGAATAGGGTTGGGATTAGGGATAGGGGTGTGTCAGGGTTAGAGGTGTGGTTAGGGTTACTGTTGGGATTAGGGTTAGGGGTGTGTTTGGATTAGGGTTTCAGTTATAATTGGGGGGTTTCCACTGTTTAGGCACATCAGGGGCTCTCCAAACGTGACATGGTGTCCGATCTCAATTCCAGCCAATTCTGCGTTGAAAAAATAAAACAGTGCTCCTTCCCTTCTGTGCTCTCCCGTGTGCCCAAACAGGTGTTTACCCCCACATATGGGGTATCAGCGTACTCAGGACAAATAGGACAACAACTTTTGGGGTCCAATTTCTTCTCTTACCCTTGGGAAAATAAAAAATTGGGGGTGAAAAGATAATTTTTGTGAAAAAATATGATTTTCTATTATTACGGTTCTGCATTATAAACTTCTGTGAAGCACTTGGTGGGTCAAAGTGCTCACCACACCTCTAGATAAAATCCTTAGGGGGTCTACTTTCCAAAATAGTGTCACTTGTGGGGGGTTTCAATGTTTAGGCACATCAGTGACTCTCCAAACGCAACATGGCGTCCCATCTCAATTTTTGTCAATTTTGCATTGAAAAGTCAAACGGCGCTCCTTCCCTTCCGAGCTCTCCCATACGCCCATACAGTGGTTTACCCCTACATATGGAGTATCAGTGTACTCAGGACAAATTGTACAACAACTTTTGGGGTCCAATTTCTTCTCTTACCTTTGGGAAAATAAAAAATTGGGGGCAAAAATATAATTTTTGTGAAAAAATATGATTTTTTATTTTTACGGTTCTGCATTATAAACTTCTGTGAAGCACTTGGTGGGTCAAAGTGCTCACCACACCTCTAGATAAGTTCCTTAGGGCGTCTACTTTCCAAAATGGTGTCACTTGTGGGGGGTTTCAATGTTTAGGCACATCAGTGGCTCTCCAAACGCAACATGGTGTCCCATCTCGATTCCAGTAAATTTTGCATTGAAAAGTCCAAGCTCTGTCATGCGCCCAAACAGTGGTTTACCCCCACATATGGGGTATCGGTGTACTCAGGACAAATTGTAAAACAACTTTTGGGGTCCATTTTCTCCTGTTACCCTTGGTAAAATAAAACAAATTGGAGCTGAAATAAATTATTTGTGAAAAAAAGTTAAATGTTCATTTTTATTTAAACATTCCAAAAATTCCTGTGAAGCACCAGAAGGGTTAATAAACTTCTTGAATATGGTTTTGAGCACCTTGAGGGGTGCAGTTTTTAGAATGGTGTCACACTTCATTATTTTCTATCATGTAGACCCCTCAAAATGACTTCAAATGAGATGTGGTACCTAAAAAAAAATGGTGTAAAAATGAGAAATTGCTGGTCAACTTTTAACCCTAATAACTCCCTAAAAAAAAAATTTTGGTTCCAAAATTGTGCTGATGTAAAGTAGACATGTGGGAAATGTTACTTATTAAGTATTTTGTGTGACATATCTCTGTGATTTAATTGGATAAAAATTCAAAGTTGGAAAATTGCGAAATTTTCAAAATTTTTGCCAAATTTCCATTTTTTTCACAAATAAACGCAGGTACTATCAAATAATTTTTACCACTATCATGAATGACAATATGTCACGAGAAAACAGTGTCAGAATCACTGGGATCCGTTGAAGCGTTCCAGAGTTATAACCTCATAAAGGGACAGTGGTCAGAATTGTAAAAATTGGCCCGGTCATTAACGTGCAAACCACCCTTGGGGGTAAAGGGGTTAATCTTTCGGAGTAAAATATTTAAACTACTAGTTTTCATTCTTCCTGCTCTAAAACGTACCCTAAGCCCTCTGAAGGGAATTACGCTACTGTTTTGGGTTAGCTTCGGACCCGTTAATCGAAGCTGGTGGCAGCATACCTTGTTCTGTGCCTTTGGGAGTCGTTGTAGCAATGGTGGCATTGATAATTATTGTTCCTGCCTGAGTGGGAGAAGTTATATCGCCTCGCTGCAGCGTGCCCAATAGCCAGTACATAGCAGGCAGCCTTTCTGGTGACTAATTACCCTAGGTGCAGTACCTAATCTGACCTGATGGTAAGGGGGCGCCAGAGAGCTGCAAGTTTTTAAGCGGAACTGTAACATATACATAAATCCCTGCAGTTCGGGTTATATTGCAGAGCAGTGGGATAACTAAAATAAGCCCCTGCGGTAAACTAAGAGGTCAATAGCCTTATGTGTGTTTTCATCGCATTGTAGCAGTGGAGGGATAACTAAGATACGCCCCCTGCACATGTGATAGCCGTCTGTTGGCCTAATGTCACCCCAATACGTGACGAAGGGGGGACAGTCATGGTATGAATCGTGACAATAACTTTTTTTATTTTTCCGCTGATTGAGCTGTTTTTCGCGGGCCAAGATTATGTTTTCAGCAATACCATTTTTATTCACATTTTTCTTTTTTATTGCATTTTATTCTACATTTTTTCCCAGCAGTATGATAAAAACCATAGATTTTTTTCAATATTTTTTTTTTGTTTTGCGCCATTCACTGTAGGGGTTAACTAGTTTGCCAGTTTTATAGGTTATGTTGCTCCGGATGAGACAACACAAACTATGTGTGCTTTTTATGTTTATTTTTACATAAATATGTGTATTTGTATTTATTGATGTAATATTTTTTGCTTTTCATTTTGTATTTATATTATATTTAAAAATAATGTTTTTCAATCTTCCTAACTTTTTAAAACTTTTTTACTTACTCTCTCTATGGAAATTTAACTTTTATTACTCTGATGACTGGTATCATGCATTATAAGGGTATGTGCACACGTATCCTGGAGGACTGCGCATTTTTCCGTAGCGGATTTTGAAAAACCGCAGTTCAAAACCACTGCGATTTTTACTGCGGATTTATCGCGGTTTCTTCTGTGGGTTCTAATGCGGGTTTACACCTGCAGTTTCCTATTGGAGCAGGTGTAAACCCGCAGTGGAATCCGCAGAAAGAATTGACACGCTGCGGAATATAAACCACTGCATTTCCGCGTGTTTTTTTCCGCAGCATGTGCACTGCGGTTTTCATTCCCCATAAGTTTACATTGTACTCTAAACTCATGGGAAACCGCTGCGGACCCGCAGCTGCGGAGACGCTGCAGATCCGCAGCAAAATCCGCAGCGTGTGCACATAGCCTCATGCATCAGCAGTGCAATACATGAGACCTATGATATTACAAAGTCAGAACATCTGCTACACCCTGCCTACGGCTGGGTCTCAAAGGCCACATATCTGGCACACCAGGAGATCATTTACTGATCATCAGCTCCAAGTGATTTCATTGCGGGGGTGAAAAAGGCCAAATATTGCAATTGCTATCATTTGCAGAAACTGGAAAATTAATCAGACAGGTGCATGTAAATATATGTACTTGTAAATATGGTGCCATTATCTGAAAAATCTAGTGGATCTTAGGTTTTAATTCCAGTGGAGCGGTGAACTAGTGATAATCAGATCTGAGCTAATAACACACACTCTGCATTCATTCTTAATTTGTACAACAGATGAGTGTAACAACAAAATCTATAATAAGAAAAATATTCAAAACAATACATATAAAATTTTCAGTAACGTGAACTTATTCTACTGTTTTTTTGTTAAATTACTACTGTAGCTGTAAACATTTGTGAAGCACAGACCACTTCTCCAGCTCCGACCATGACTCCAGCTCTGACCACGACTCCAGCTCCGACCACAACGCCAGCTTCAACCACGACTCCAGCTCCAACCACGACTCCAGCTCCAACCACTACTCCAGCTCCAACCACGACTCCAGCTCAAACCACGACTCCCACTCCGAACACCACTCCAGCTCGGACCACTACTCCACCACCAACCACCACTTCACCTCCGACCACTATTCCAGCTCTGACTACGACTCCAGCTCTGATCACGACTCCAACTCCAACCATCACTCCAGCTCCAACCACCACTCCACCTCCAACCACCACTCCAGCTCCAACGACCACTCTGGCTCTAACCACCACTTCAGCTCCAACTAGGACTCCTGCTCCAACCACGGCTCCAGCTCCATCCACCAATCCAGCTCCATCCACCACTCAACCTCCAACCACCACTCCAACTCAAATCACCACTCCACCTCCAACCACCACTTCAGCTCCAACCACTTCCCCTCCAAACATGACTCCAGATCCAACCACAACTCGAGCTCCAACCATGACTCCACCTCCAACTCTTACTCCAGCTCCCACCACCACAAAAGCTCCAACGACCACTCCACCTCACACAACCACTCCAGCTCCAACCACCACTCCAGCTCCAACCACCACTCCATCTCCAACCACCACTCCAGCTCCAACCACAACTCTAGCTCCAACCACCACTCCATCTCCAACCACCACTCCAGCTCCAACCACCACTCCAACCACCACTCCAGCTCCAACCACCACTCCATTTCCAACCACCACTCCAGCTCCAACCACCACTTCAACTTCAACCAACCCTCCATCTCCAACCACCACTCCAGCTCCAACCACAACTCTAGCTCCAACCACCACTCCATCTCCAACCACCACTCCAGCTCCAACCACCACTCCAGCTCAAACCACCACTCCACCTCCAACCACCACTCCAGCACGAACCACCACTCCACCTCCAACCACCACTCCAGCTCCAACCACCACTCCACTTCCAAACACAACTCAAGCTCCAACCACGACTCCTGCTCCAACCAGCTCTCCACCTCCAACCACCACTTCAGCTCAAACCACCACTACATCTCCTACCACCACTCCACTTCCAACCACAACTTCAGCTACAACCACGACTCAAGCTCCAACCACGACTCCAGCTCCAACCACCACTTCAGCTCCAACCACAACTTCAGCTCCAACCACGACTCAAGCTCCAACCACGACTCCAGCTCCAACCACGACTCCAGCTCCAACCACCACTCCACCTCCAACCACCACTCCACCTCAAACCACAACTCCACCTCCAACCATGATTCCAGCTCCAACCACCACTCCAACTCCAACCACCACTTCAGTACCAACCACTATTCCACCTGCATTCACCACTCTACTTCCAACCACCACTCCACCTCCAACCAACAATCCATCTGAAACCACCACTGCAGCTCCAACCACCACTCAAGCTCCAACTACCACTACAGCCCCAACCACCACTCCACCTGCAACCACTACTCCAGCTCCAACCACCACTCCACCTTCAACCACCACTCCAGCTTCAACCACGACTCCAGCTCCAACCACCACTCCAGCTCCAACCAACACTCCACTTTCAACCACCACTCCACCTCCAACCACAACTCCATATCTAACCACCACTCCACCTCCAACCACAAGTCCAGCTCAAACTTCCACTCCACCTCAAACCACCACTCCAGCTCAAACCACAACTCCAGCTCCAACCACCACTCCAGTTCCAACCACAACTCCACCTCCAACCACCAATCCAGCTCCAACCACAACTTCAGCTCCATTCACAACTCCACCTCCAACCACCACTCCACCTCCAACCACCACTCCATCTCCAACCACCACTCCATCTCCTACCACCACTCCACTTCCAACCACAACTTCAGCTACAATCACGACTCAAGCTCCAACCATGACTCCAGTTCCAACCACCACTCCACTTCCAACCACACCTTCAGCTACAACCACGACTCAAGCGCCAACCACGACTCCAGCTCCAACTACGACTCCAGCTCCAACCACCACTCCACCTCCAACCACCACTCCACCTCAAACCACAACTCCACCTCCAACCATGATTCCAGCTCCAACCACCACCCCAGCTCCAACCACCACTTCAGCACCAACCACTATTCCACCTCCATCCACCACTCCAGTTCCAACCACAACTCCACCTCCAACCACCAATCCAGCTCCAACCACAACTTCAGCTCCATTCACAACTCCACCTCCAACCACCACTCCACCTCCAACCACCATTCCACCTCCAACCACCACTCCATCTCCTACCACCACTCCACTTCCAACCACAACTTCAGCTACAACCACGACTCAAGCTCCAACCATGACTCCAGTTCCAACCACCACTCCACTTCCAACCACACCTTCAGCTACAACCACGACTCAAGCGCCAACCACGACTCCAGCTCCAACTACGACTCCAGCTCCAACCACCACTCCACCTCCAACCACCACTCCACCTCAAACCACAACTCCACCTCCAACCATGATTCCAGCTCCAACCACCACCCCAGCTCCAACCACCACTTCAGCACCAACCACTATTCCACCTCCATCCACCACTCTACTTCCAACCACCACTCCACCTCCAACCAACAATCCACCTGAAACCACCACTGCAGCTCCAATCACCACTCAAGCTCCAACTACCACTACAGCCCCAACCACCACTCCACCTGCAACCACTACTCTAGCTCCAACCACCACTCCACCTTCAACCACCACTTCAGCTTCAACCACGACTCCAGCTGAAACCACGACTCCAGCTCCAACCAACACTCCATTTTCAACCACCTCTCCACCTCCAACCACAACTCCAGATCTAACCACCACTCCACCTCCAACCACAAGTCCAGCTCCAACCACCACTCCACCTCAAACCACCACTCCAGCTCAAACCACGACTCCAGCTCCAACCACCACTCAAGCTCCATCCATCACTTCAGCTCCAACGACCACTCCACCTCAAACCACCACTCCAGCTCCAACCACCACTCCAGTTTCAACGATCACTCCACCTCCATTAACGACTCCACCGCCAACCACCACTCCACCTCCAACCACGACTGCAGCTCCAACCACAACTTCAGCTCCAACTACGACACCAGCTCCAACCACCACCTCAGCTTCAACCACCACTCCACCTCCAACCACCACTCCACCTCCAACTACGACTCCATCTCCAATCACCACTACAGCTCTAACCACCACTCCAGTTCCAACCACAACTCCACCTCCAACCACCAATCCAGCTCCAACCACAACTTCAGCTCCATTCACAACTCCACCCACAACCACCACTCCACCTCCAACCACCACTCCATCTCCTACCACCACTCCACTTCCAACCACAACTTCAGCTACAACCACGACTCAAGCTCCAACCACGACTCCAGCTCCAACCACCACTTCACTTCCAACCACAACTCCAGCTCCAACCATGACTCCAGCTCCAACCACCACTCCACCTCCAACCACCACTCCACCTCAAACCACAACTCCACCTCCAACCATGATTCCAGCTCAAACCACCACACCAGCTCCAACCACCACTTCAGCACCAACCACTATTCCACCTCCATCCACCACTCTACTTCCAACCACCACTCCACCTCTAACCAACAATCCACCTGAAACCACCACTGCAGCTCCAACCACCACTCAAGTTCAAACTACCACTACAGCCCCAACCACCACTCTACCTGCAACCATTACTCCAGCTCCAACCACCACTCCACCTTCAACCACCACTCCAGCTTCAACCACGACTCCAGCTGAAACCACAACACCAGCTCCAACCACCACTCCAGCTCCAACCATCACTCCACTTTCAAATACCACTCCACCTCCAACCACAACTCCAGATCTAACCACCACTCCACCTCCAACCACAAGTCCAGCTCCAACCACCACTCCACCTCAAACCACCACTCCAGCTCAAACCACAACTCCAGCTCCAACCACCACCCCAGCTCCATCCACCACTTCAGCTCCAACCACCACTCCACCTCAAACCACACCTCAAACCACCTCTCCAGCTCCAACCACCACTCCAGTTTCAACCATCACTCCAACTCCAACCACCACTCCAGCTCCAACCACCACTCCACCACCAACCACCATTCATGCTGAAACCATCACTCCAGCTCCAAGCACCACTCCAGCTCCAACCACCACTCCACCTCACACCACCACTCCAGCTCCAACCACCACTCCAGCTCCAACCACCACTTCAGCTCCAACCACCACTCCACCTCAAACCACCTCTCCAGCTCCAACCACCACTCCAGCTCCAACCACCACTCCAACTCCAACCATCACTCCACCTCCAACCACAACTAAAGCTGAAACCATAACTCCAGCTCCAACTGCCACTCCAGCACCAACCACAACTCCAGCTCCAACCACCCCTCCACCTCCAACCACCCCTCCACCTCCAACCACCACTCCAGCTCCAACCACCACTCCACCTCAAACCACCACTCCACCTCAAACCACCACTCCAGCTCCAACCACCACTCCAGCTCCATCCACCACTTCAGCTCCAACCACCACTTCACCTCAAACCACCACTTCAGCTCCAACCACCACTCCAGTTCCAACCATCACTCCAGCTCCAACCACCACTCCAGCTCCAACCACCACTCCACCTCCAACCACAATTCAAGCTGAAACCACCTCTCCAGCTCAAACCACCTCTCCAGCTCCAACCACCACTCCACCTCCAACCACGACTGCAGCTCCAACCACGACTCCAGTTCCAACCACCACTCCACTTCCAACCACACCTTCAGCTACAACCACGACTCAAGCGCCAACCACGACTCCAGCTCCAACTACGACTCCAGCTCCAACCACCACTCCACCTCCAACCACCACTCCACCTCAAACCACAACTCCACCTCCAACCATGATTCCAGCTCCAACCACCACCCCAGCTCCAACCACCACTTCAGCACCAACCACTATTCCACCTCCATCCACCACTCTACTTCCAACCACCACTCCACCTCCAACCAACAATCCACCTGAAACCACCACTGCAGCTCCAATCACCACTCAAGCTCCAACTACCACTACAGCCCCAACCACCACTCCACCTGCAACCACTACTCTAGCTCCAACCACCACTCCACCTTCAACCACCACTTCAGCTTCAACCACGACTCCAGCTGAAACCACGACTCCAGCTCCAACCAACACTCCATTTTCAACCACCACTCCACCTCCAACCACAACTCCAGATCTAACCACCACTCCACCTCCAACCACAAGTCCAGCTCCAACCACCACTCCACCTCAAACCACCACTCCAGCTCAAACCACGACTCCAGCTCCAACCACCACTCAAGCTCCATCCATCACTTCAGCTCCAACGACCACTCCACCTCAAACCACCACTCCAGCTCCAACCACCACTCCAGTTTCAACGATCACTCCACCTCCATTAACGACTCCACCGCCAACCACCACTCCACCTCCAACCACGACTGCAGCTCCAACCACAACTTCAGCTCCAACTACGACACCAGCTCCAACCACCACCTCAGCTTCAACCACCACTCCACCTCCAACCACCACTCCACCTCCAACCACCACTCCAGCTCCAACCACCACTTCAGCTCCAACCACCACTCCACCTCAAACCACCTCTCCAGCTCCAACCACCACTCCAGCTCCAACCACCACTCCAACTCCAACCATCACTCCACCTCCAACCACAACTAAAGCTGAAACCATAACTCCAGCTCCAACTGCCACTCCAGCACCAACCACAACTCCAGCTCCAACCACCCCTCCACCTCCAACCACCCCTCCACCTCCAACCACCACTCCAGCTCCAACCACCACTCCACCTCAAACCACCACTCCACCTCAAACCACCTCTCCACCTCAAACCACCACTCCAGCTCCAACCACCACTCCAGCTCCATCCACCACTTCAGCTCCAACCACCACTTCACCTCAAACCACCACTTCAGCTCCAACCACCACTCCAGTTCCAACCATCACTCCAGCTCCAACCACCACTCCAGCTCCAACCACCACTCCACCTCCAACCACAATTCAAGCTGAAACCACCTCTCCAGCTCAAACCACCTCTCCAGCTCCAACCACCACTCCACCTCCAACCACGACTGCAGCTCCAACCACGACTTCAGCTCCAACGACGACTTCAGCTCCAACCACCACCTCAGCTTCAACCATCACTCCACTTCCAACCACTACTCCACCTCCAACTACGACTCCATCTCCAATCACCACTCCAGCCCTAACCACCACTCCAGTTCCAACCACAACTCCACCTCCAACCACCATTCCAGTTCCAACCACAACTTCAGCTCCATTCACAACTCCACCTCCAACCACCACTCCACCTCCAACCACTACTCCAGCTACAACCACCATTCTACATCCAACTACGACTCCAGCTCCAACCACAACTCCACCTCCAACCATGACTCCAGCTGCAGCCACCACTCCAGTTCCAACCACAACTCCAGCTCCAACTACCTCTCCAGCTCCAAACTCCACTCCACTTCCCACCACCACTCCAGCTCCAACCACCACTCCACCCCCAACCACCACTCCAGCTCCAACCACGACTCCTGCTGCTCCAACCATAACTTCAGCTCCAACCACCATTCCACTTCCAACTACCACTCCAGCTCCAACCACCGGTCCACCTGCAACCACCACTCCAGCTCCAACCACAACTCCAGCTCCAACAATGACTACAGCTCCAACCATGAATCCAGCTCTAACGCCGACTCCAGCTCCAACCACCACTCTACCTCCAACCACCACACCACCTCCAACCACCACTCCAGCTCCAACCACCACTCCAGCTCCAACCACAACTCCACCTCCAACCACAAATCCAGCTCCAACCACCACTCCAGCTCAAAACACCACTCCACCTCCAGTCACCACTTCAGCTTCAACCAACACTCCACTTCCAACTACGACTCCACCTCTAACCACGACTTCAGCTCCAACCATCACTCTAGGTCCAACCACCACTCCGTCTCCAACCACCACTCCATCTCCAACCACCACTCCAACTCCAACTACCACTCCACCTCCAATAACCACTCCAGCTTCAACCACCACTCCACCTCCAACCACCACTACAGCTCCAACGACCACTCCAGCTCCAACCATGACTCCATCTCCAACCACAACTCCATTTCCAACCATGACTCCAGCTTCAACCAGCACTCTAATTCCAACCACCACTCCAGCTTCAACCACCACTTCAGCTCCAACCAGCACTTCACCTCCAACCACCACTCCAGCTCCAACTATGACTCCACCTTCAACCACGACTTCAGCTCCAACAATGACTTCAGCTTTAACCACGACTCCAGCTCCAACCACCACTCCAGTTCCAACCACCAGTCCATCTTCAACCACCACTCCACCTCCAACCACCATTCCAGCCTCTACCATGACTTTAGCTCCAATCACCACTCCATCTCAAACCACCACTCCAGCTCCGACCACCACTCCACCTCCAACTACGTCTCCAGCTCCAACCACGACTCCACCTCCAAGCATGACTCCAGCTTCAACCACCACTCCAATTCCAATCACAACTCCAGTTCCAACCTCCACTCTAGCTACAACCACCACTCCACCTCAAACCACCACTCTGCCTCAAACCACCACTCTGCCTCCAACCACCACTCCACCTCCAACCATGACTCCAGCTCGAACCACGACTCCAGCTCCAACTACGACATCAGCTCCAACCACCAGCCCAACTCCAGCCACTACTCCACCTCCAACCACCACTCAAGCCCCAACTACCACTCCACCTCTGAGCACAACTCCAGCTCCAACCACCACTCCTCCTCCAACCACCACTCCAGCCCCAACCACCACTCCACCTCCGAGCACCACTCCAGCTCCAACCACCACTCCATCTCCAACCACCACTTTAGCTCCAACCATGACTCCAGCTCCAACAACCACTCCACCTCCAACCACCACTCAACTTCCAATCACCACTCCAGCTCCAACCACCACTCCACCTCCAACTACGACTCCACTTCCAACAACGACCCCAGCTTCAACCACCACTCTTTTTCCAACCACCACTCCAGCTTCAACCACCACATCAGTTCCAACCAGCACTCCACCTCCAACTACCACTCTAGGTCCAACCATGACTCCAGCTCCAACCACGACTTCAGCTCCAACCACGACTCCATCTCCAACCACCACTCCAGTTCCAGCCACCACTCCATCTCCAAACACCACTCTACCTCCAACCACAATTCCAGCGCCAACCACGACTTCAGCTCCAATCACCACTCCACCTCCAACCACCACTCCAGCTCCAACCACCACTCCACCTCCAACAACAACTTCTGCTCCAACCACGACTCCACCTCCACCCTCGACTCCAGCTTTAACCACCACACCAGTTCCAATCACAACTCCAGTTCCAACCACCACTCTAGCTACAACCAAGACTCCTGCTCCAACTACGACTTCAGCTCCAACCACCAGTCCAACTCCAACCACCACTCCACCTCCAACTACCACTCCAGCCCCAACCACCACTCCACCTCAGAGCACCACTCCAGCTCCAACCACCACTCCACCTTCAACCACAACTCCACCTGCAACCACAACTCCAGCTCCAACCACAACTCCAGCTCCAACCACAACTCTAGCTCCTACCACGACTCCAGCTTCAACCACCACTCCAGCTCCAACGACCACTCCAGCTTCATCCACCTCTCCACCTCCAACTACCACTCCACCTCCAACCACCTCTCCAGCTCCAACCACCACTCATCCTCCAACCACTACTCAACCTCCACCCACCACTCAACCACCAACCACAACTTCACCTTCAGCTATGACTCCACCTCCAACCATGACTCCACCTCCAACCACCACTCAACCTCCACCTTCTACTACACCTCCAACTTCTACTGTAGTATCAACTGCAACTGCAGCTCCAAAAATTACATCAGCTTCAACTACAACTGCAGCTTCAACTACAACTGCTATTCCAGCTTCAACTACTATTTCAGTTCCAGCTACAACTACTGACCAAACTACTACTCCAGCTCCAACAACCACTGCAGCAGTAGCTACTACTTCATTTTCCACTACTACTGCCTCACCAATAACCACTGAATCTATGACTATTGCTGATCCTACTACCAATGCAGTACCAATATTAACGACAATTGCTACTACTTTTACCACTACTGGAGCCCCAACATCTAGTACGTCTACTACTTCAGTTTCAACTGTTACAATAGCTCCTACTTCAGCTTCATCTAACACAACAGCATCCACAGCCACAATCCCTACCACTACTTCTGCAGGTTCAAGTAAAACTGTAACGCCCACAACCACTACAGCATCAACAAATAGTGTCACTATCACTAGCGCTGGAGCCCGAACTACCACGGCTACTTCAGTCACCGGTAAGTGAAATTTTTAATTTGTTTAGAGAGTATATTCCTGTTAACTAAGCATCAAATAGGACATGTCTGTGTTTACTGCATGCTTCTTTATAGAAGTCCAATCAGCAGGTTAAAAGTTGTTGTGAGTTCTGTTTTTGGGCTCCCTCTGGTGGTTACTGATGGTACTGGGTGACTTGTGTTCTCTGCGGTCTCTGGTGTCCACCTGTTCCATCAGGTTATGGGAGTTTCCTATTTAATCTGGCTTTTTTGTTATTTCCTCTCCGGCTATCAATGTAATCAGCGTGTCTTTTTACCTCTGCTCCCTGCGTCTGTTATCTTCAGGACAAGCTAAGTTTTGATTTTCCTGTTCCACGTTTTGCTTAATTTTTGTCTTAGTCCAGCTTGCAGATATGTGATTCCTTGCTGCTGGTTGCTCTAGTGGGCTGAAATTACTCCTCATGTTCCATGAGTTGGCACATGAGTTCAAGTAATTTCAGGATGGTTTTTTGAAGGGTTTTTCGCTGACTGCGCAGTTCACTTTTGTATCCTCTGCTATCTAGCTTTAGCGGACCTCATTTTTGCTGATTCTATTTTCATAACTACGTATGTGCTTTCCTCTCATTTCACCGTTATTACATGTGGGGGGCTGCTATTTCTGTGGGGTGTTTCTCTGGAGGCAAGTGAGGTCTGTGTTTCTTCTGATAGGGGAAGTTAATCCTTCGGCTGGCGCGAGACGTCTAGGAATCATCGTAGGCACGTTCCCCGGCTACTGCTAGTTGTGTGTTTAGGTTCAGGATCGCGGTCAGCTCAGGTTCCATCACCCTAGAGCTTGTTTTGTTTTTGTGCTTGTCCTTTTGTGATCCCCTGCCATTGGGATCATGACAAAAAGTATCCAGTTTTTGCAGGTATTTTATTTTATGCTCCCTGCCATTGGGATCATGACAGTATAGCCGGCCTAAAAAAAAATTGGTCATCGTTTTGGCTGAAGTAGGAGGAAAAGTAGTCGTCGGAAGTATTTTTTTTTTTTTTTTTTTCCCCTCCTCAGTGTTTGCTGCCTAGCCTTAATAGCAGCTTGGCTGCTTCTTTCCTCCTCTTAATCCTTGAATGGCTCTGACCTCAGCTGTTTATCATGGACGTCCAGAGTTTGGCTTCCAGCCTGAATAATCTTGCTGCTAAGGTTCAAAATATACAAGATTTTGTTGTACATACGCCTATGTCTGAACCTAGAATTCCTATCCCAGAGTTTTTTTCTGGAGATAGATCTAGTTTTCTGAATTTTAGGAACAATTGCAAGTTGTTTCTTTCCTTGAAATCTCGCTCCTCTGGAGACCCTGCTCAGCAGGTCAAGATTGTTATATCTTTCCTGCGGGGTGACCCTCAGAATTGGGCATTTGCATTGGCACCAGGGGATCCTGCGTTGCTCAATGTGGATGCGTTTTTTCTGGCATTGGGTTTGCTCTATGAGGAACCTAACCTAGAGATTCAGGCTGAAAAAGCTTTATTGGCTCTCTCTCAGGGGCAAGATGAAGCAGAAATATATTGTCAGAAATTTCGGAAATGGTCAGTGCTTACTCAGTGGAATGAGTGCGCTCTGGCTGCAAAATTCAGAGATGGCCTTTCTGAGGCCATTAAAGATGTTATGGTGGGGTTCCCGGCGCCTACAGGTCTGAATGAGTCCATGACTATGGCTATTCAGATTGATCGGCGTTTACGGGAGCGCAAACCTGTGCACCATTTGGCGGTGTCTTCTGAACAGGCACCTGAGATAATGCAATGTGATAGAATTCAGTCCAGAAGTGAACGGCAAAATTATAGGCGGAAAAATGGATTGTGTTTTTATTGTGGTGATTCAGCTCATGTTATATTGAACGTTTTATATAGGTCATTTTTGCTGATTCTATTTTCATAACTACGTATGTGCTTTCCTCTCATTTCACCGTTATTACATGTGGGGGGCTGCTATTTCTGTGGGGTGTTTCTCTGGAGGCAAGTGAGGTCTGTGTTTCTTCTGATAGGGGAAGTTAATCCTTCGGCTGGCGCGAGACGTCTAGGAATCATCGTAGGCACGTTCCCCGGCTACTGCTAGTTGTGTGTTTAGGTTCAGGATCGCGGTCAGCTCAGGTTCCATCACCCTAGAGCTTGTTTTGTTTTTGTGCTTGTCCTTTTGTGATCCCCTGCCATTGGGATCATGACAAAAAGTATCCAGTTTTTGCAGGTATTTTATTTTATGCTCCCTTGAGTTTGCTAATTTTTTTTTCTAAATTATCCATACATTTCTAGAGATATGTTTTTTTTTTATTTAGCGTTAATTTTTACGGTTTTTATCAAGGTGATGTGGGTCACTTGGTAATAATACAGAACACTCTGGAGACATGCCCCAAAGGATCCTAAGAGCAACGACCTCCTGATTTGGGGAATAACAGGAGCATTAGCTTGCTACTTTTTACCTGATCACAGGTTTACTTTAAACAATTATTTTTTCTTTTGATATGTTTTCATGACAATGTTCCAGTTTTCCTAGAAATTTACATTGCGAAATTTCTTTGTTACTATTTCTAAAAATTAATGAATAAATTGACATCTGGGTACCAGTTGAAAAGTGTACCTACAGTACATGCACTAATATTGTCCAGTCAGTATTGTGAGCGTAAGATTAAGCAGAGTCACACATCTTAGACCCATTGACAAGGGGAGTGGAAACACTTAGATATTAATTTATTCAGAAGTATTTAGGAGGAATAACAGAACAACAGCACAACGTAGATCACAGACTTTTGCGGCAGAATTACTCACCATAGTTTGTGACTTTTTTGTAGTGTAATAAAAATGTCTAGGTATAGTACTAGCCCCTAAATGTGTATAGTCATTATAGAGGAGGTCTCGCAACACCAACCCCCATCAATATCTCCTATCAGACCATATAGACATCAGAATATGGGACCCCTTGTTCATCACACCACTCATGACTGAAAAGAGAGGACCCCTGGTTGATGAAGTTAAAGGGTTTTTTTTCCCATGAACGAAAGTTCATTTTAATAAATAGATCTTGGAATAATAATAATAAGTTCCACAATTGGACGTGTGTAAATAAAATGTTCCTGTGCTGAGATAATCTTATAAATGTGACCCTGCTGTGTACTGTGTAATGGTCGTGTTTGACTGAACAGGAACATGGCCTGATCATACCACATCTCCTGAGTAGGGGGAAGCAAAAGAGTATACAGACATTACAGCACTTAATCGCAACTGAATCTTTCTTTGGGGTAAAACATTGTAAAACAGGCAGCGAAATGTTTTATCTCACAAAAATAATCACTAGTGATTCCATGCTGTATTGTCTGTATACTCGTTTGCTCCACCCCTGCCCAGGAGATGTGGTATGATCAGACCATGTTCCTGTATGGTCAAACACGACCATTACACAGTACACGGCGGGGGCACATTTATAAGATTATCTCAGCACAGGAACATTTTATTTACACACATCCAATTGTGGAACTTATTATTATTCCAAGATATATTGATTAAAGCAAACTTTTGTTAACGGGAACACCTTTTTAAAGTCTATCTACAGTTTTGTGTTATACAGTGAATTGTGTGAAATCAATAGGTTCACGCATAATGGCTAAGTCAACTCATGCTGCTTATACTTAAAGTGGTTTTCTGGTAAAATCAAATTATCACCAGTCCACAGGATAGATGATAACTTGTTGACCATGGGGATTTGACCACTGATACTTGCACTGATTTGCAGAATGTGTAATATTTATCACCTTTAGAACAGAACAGCAGTGCTCATTCCCGATGACTCTGCTGAGTGCAGGGCTCGGCTTTTTCTAGCACCCCCATATAGAAACAATGGAGTGGGCATCTAACCAGCCATTTTTGAAACAAAGATAAAAGATTCCAGTTGGGAATAAAAATTCCCCATTCTGCTGATCGGTACGAGTCCCAGTGGTGGGACGCCCGCCACTCACCAAGGTATCATCTATCATGTCAATATATATGTTATTACTTGCTTACACTGGACAATCTATTATGTAAAAAAGGTAAATACAAATTAGGAAATATCTAAGTCTAGTTTCACACTAGCGTCTTGAGGAGCTGCAGAGGGCTGCGGACTTCATCTGTGAAGCTCCGCCCTCGGCCACACCTCTGCCGCTAGCTCCGCCTACTTATGCATGTGGCCTGCATGCGGCCTGCGTACCTATCTTTAACATTAGGTACGCAGGTCGTGCGGCTGTATGCGGATGCTTCCATATGCGTCGTTCTGACGATGCGGAGAAAAAAAGAAATTGCAACCAGGTGCGTCCTATGCTGGTCTCCGCATCATCAAAACGACGCATGCGGAAGCATCCGCATACAACCGCACGACCTGCGTGCCTAATGTTAAAGATAGGCACGCAGGCCGCATGCAGAAGTAGGCGGAGCTAGCGGCGGAGGGTCGGTCAAGGGTGGGGTTCATGGAGGAAGTCCACAGACCTCCTCAGCGCCTCAAAACGCTAATGTGAAAAGGCCTAAAACGACAAACAAGATATCAAAGGATATAATAAAAAATAGCATTCAAGACAAAACAAAAAATTAATGTAGGATATACTATATAAAATACAGTATATTAACCAGATGTAAAAAAAATGCATCATGTAATTTTACCTGTGGAAGCCCAGATGAAGTGTGTACAGGGTAATAGGGGTTGTCCAGTGCATTATATCTATTGCCTATCCTTAGGATAGGTCATCAATACCAGATTGGTGGATGTGACAAGATGTGCTTAATTGCGGAGCAGAGAAACACAGCTCTAGCAACAGCATAGTGGCCACAGTGGGGTACTGCAGAACCACGCCTATTCATTTGTATAGGGAGGGAGGGCGCCGTGTCTGGCCACATCCATTATGCATTTCATGGAGCTGTGCTGTGCAGCTCCACAACTGATCACATCCGGTCTCTATCTGACCGGGCTGTTGTGAATTCTGTGGCAGAGCTCCCTCCTGTGGTCACAAGTGGTACTTCGGCTGATTCTCTCTGTGAGCTTCTGTTGGTGGAGGGAAGTGGTACTGCGGCTTCTGAGTTTCCTCCCTCAGGTGATCTGGTGAGGTCGTTAGGTGCTTCTCTACTTAACTCCACCTAATGCTTTGATCCTGGCTTCCTGTCAATGTTCCAGTGTTGGACTTGCTTTTCCCTGGATCATTCCTGTGGCCTGCTGCTCTGCATAGCTAAGTTCTTCTTTGCTATTTGTTTGCTATTTTTTCTGTCCAGCTTGTCTAATTTGTTGCTGGAAGCTCTGGGACGCAAAGGGTGTACCTCCGTGCCGTTAGTTCGGTACGGAGGGTCTTTTTGCCCCCTTTGCATGGTTTTCTTTAGGGTTTTGTGTAGACCGCAAAGTTGCCTTTTCTATCCTCGCTCTGTTAAGAAAGTCGGGCCTCACTTTGCTGAATCTATTTCATCTCTACGTTTGTCTTTTCATCTTAACTCACAGTCATTATATGTGGGGGGCTGCCTTTTCCTTTGGGGTATTTCTCTGAGGCAAGGTAGGCTTATTTTCTATCTTCAGGCTAGTTAGTTTCTCAGGCTGTGCCGAGTTGCATAGGCAGAGTTAGGCGCAATCCACGGCTGCCTCTAGTGTTGTTTGGAGAGGATTAGGGATTGAAGTCTGCAGAGTTCCCACGTCTCAGAGCTCGTTCTATGATTTTGGGTTATTGTCAGATCACTGTATGTGCTCTGACCGCTATGTCCATTGTGGTACTGAATTGCCTTTCATAACACCGGGCACAGAGACCGGATGTCACATTCTCATCAATTTGGTACTGATGACCTCTCCTAAGGATAGGACATCAACATTAAAGTACAGGACAACCTCTTTAAGTCTACTCTTGTTGGATAAAATCTGGGTGTTGTAAGATATAATTCTGATGAAGCCAAAGAGGATGAGTATTTTACATGTATTGAACACGCTTTTGATTTTCTTTTAACTAAACTGTATCATTTCACTTAGATTTTTTAGTTAAACCACTTTATATCTTATGTTTTTTATGCCCGCCTTTTCTTTGCTTTTGCAGCTGCTGCTTGGCATTGAGGGCCGATGCTTGACTTGTATTTGACCCGTAGAGTCTAGTTGTTTTACGATCGATGGAGTAATACTAGTTGCCAATAAATTTGTTCATGTGCGTGACTTCTATTCCCCAGACATGTCGTCTAATTAAATCTGTTGTTAATGTGTTTAAACCTTCATTTATGATTATAGTTATTCTTGATTGATAGATACCGGCACTGGAGGACTTCCATACTGGGCTGTGATTCTCATCACTTTAGCTGCAGCCGCTGGACTCATTCTAGGAATACTGGGCATATTTTCAGTAAGTATCAATTCATTTCTGGATTACAGTACAAAAAAAAAGGATTATTTCTTGAAATTGAAGAAACTATGGGGAGAGGACACTGCTGCAATTCTCCCTGTCTGCACTGATCTATATGATCAGGGAAAAAGAGAGAGCTGTTTGCGATGTGCAGATCATGTTCAGCTTCACGTCAGGCAGAACATCTAGGCAGGTCACAGCTTTGAAGTCTGGTGAAGTGATTACATTTCTGGACTACTGCTCTAAGGAATAGATATTAGCCAACACTTTTCAGCTCATAATTCAGTTTAATTACAGGGTTTTACCTACAGGACTTACATCATAAAATCAGTTAAAGGGAACCTGTCAGCAGGATTGTGCACAGTAACCTACACACACTGTCAGGTTGGCGCCGTTGTACTGAATAAAATTATACCTTGGTTGATGAAATCCGTCTTGTGGTTGTTTCTTAATCGTTATTTTTAGTTTTGTGTTAATGATATGCTCGTGCTCTGGGGCGGGTTTGGTGTATGTGGTGCTCTGATTATATATTCATAATGCAGACCGCTGACAGGTCACTGATCACTCAGTTAAGTAAATAAGGCAGCACACTGCAGCGCTAAAACATGCAAATTGAAAACACGAAATTTGAACTGCATTACTGCACTAGAAATATGAAAAATGAGAGCTTTTAGCGCATAAAAATGGCCAATTTTATGTGTACCTGGTAGCCTCTTTACGGCATCTCTCTTATACCAGGTCCTACGCTTGCCTTACCTCGCTGAGAATAAACGTCTCCATCTGAATGGGTGCATGTGAAACCTCTTCTGGGACTAAAATTCTCTTTCTCTGTGGAGGGGTATTGGACCTGCTGTAATTAAAACACCTGAAGCTAGGAGGCGGAGTGCACGATCAGAAGGCTAGAGAATACATTTCAAAAACCTGACCTGCACATCCAAACATAGACTCAGTGTGAACAGGTGCTGAACCTAGAGTCGCCAACTCGTGTATAGTTAAGTAAATAAGGCAGCACACTGCCGCGCTAAAACATGCAAATTGAAAACACGAAATTTGAACTGCATTACTGCACTAGAAATATGAAAAATGAGAGCTTTTAGCGCATAAAAATGGCGACTCTGGGTTCAGCACCTGTTCACACTGAGTCTATGTTTGGATGTGCCGGTCAGGTTTTTGAAATTTATTCTTTAGCCTTCTGATCGTGCACTCCGCCTCCTAGCTTCAGGTGTTTTAATTACAGCAGGTCCAATACCCCTCCACAGAGAGAGAGAATTTTAGTCTAAGAAGAGGTTTCACATGTACCCATTCAGATGGAGACGTTTATTCTCAGCGAGGTAAGGCAAGCGTAGGACCTGGTATAAGAGAGATGCCGTAAAGAGGCTACCAGGTACACATAAAATTGGCCATTTTTATGCGCTAAAAGCTCTCATTTTTCATATTTCTAGTGCAGTAATGCAGTTCAAATTTCGTGTTTTCAAGTTTGCATGTTTTAGCGCTAAAGTGTGCTGCCTTATTTACTTAACTATATGCGAGTTGGCGACTCTGGGTTCAGCACCTGTTCACACTGAGTCTATGTTTGGATGTGCAGGTCAGGTTTTTGAAATGAACTGATCACTCAGTGACCTCCCCCCTAGTTTGCATAATGAATATCATCACATACTGAATAAAAAAAACCCTTCTGCAGACAGGTGCTTGCTGTGACACCTGCGCTGCAGCATAATCGCATGTCACTTTGCACTTATTCCCTTTTGCAGATTTACTTGAGAGAGGAAAGAAAAAAGTTACTTTGAAAATGGCACCTGCCGCACCTGTGCAGTATCAGCTGTCGGTTTGCATAGAGTTACGATAGCTACTGTTACACAGGTGCCGGCGCCCTCTTGCTGGAAAAGAAAAGAAAAAATGTCCTCCACAAGTAGCAGCTCTTGGAGATCGCCAATAGCTGGTATTCATTATGCAAACTAGGGGGCAGTTCAGGAAATAAAGATTGAGAAACAACCACAAGACAGATTTCATCAACCAAGGTATCATTTTATTCAGTATAACGGTGCCGACCTGACACTGTGTGTAGGTAACTAACTACGCATAATCCTGCTGACAGATTCCCTTTAAGAACTATTCGTTTTAAGAAAGAGTGTCTTTACATGATCTACCTGCTTAAGATTCTTCGAATTGGATATACACAAAAATTTAGAAGCCCACCAAAACCAATATTGAACTATGGACCACGGTATAAAGGGAGAGCAGAAACAAGAGGAACGAGGGACACTTCTGGTTTGGATCATGTAGTTAACTCCCAAGTGAGGATCCTAATAGAGCATATTCAAAGGGTTAGACTTCAAGAGAAACCTCCTTTAAAATTTAGACGTAAACATGCAAACATAGATGTCCTACTGTCAATTTGAATGTCTCATTATTAACATCTTGTCAAGAATATCGATTTGTAGACTATAACTGAGTTTTGTCTTTGCAGGTCTTGTCTTTATTATATCCTACAGGTTTTCTGGCTGTAAGCTCAGCTGTTGGTCCAGGTATCTCCAGTGTTCTACCTGGTACCACAAGCACTTTGGTGGGCCCTTCAACCTACACACAACACTTTACTAACTTTCGGAACGATAATCCTGAGCTTCTGCAATTTAGCCAAGGACCTCGTCTTAGCCCACAGCTACCAAGACATCCACCAACGCAACTTCTTCAGAATTCCCAACCACAACCACCACGTCGTGAGCACCATGAGAAAGGACCGCACTCAGATTATTTTCATATGAATCCATAAAATATTTGTAACCATCCCACACATTGAGAAGGACCAGGACATTACAAGAAATAGGCACAAATGCTATTGTAATATACCGTATATTTATTTTGCATTAAATTCAATTTTAGAGAATATTAACGTCTTAAATATTGATAGCAATTTGAACAAGACAGATATTCACAAAGCTGTTGACCCCAGGACTATTTATTTGGACAGTGGAGAGCAAGCATCACTCGTTTCTGCAATATGGGACAATGGATGATAAAAACGAATCCATGTATCTAAAGTTGATATCCTCATGTGCGAAATGTTCCTTCAGTCTCTCGCATATTTTGCTTTCCTTGACCTTTGTTATGACCATGATTTGAAAATGATTCTTCTTGACGATGGTGTGATCTGAACTTTGGATACCTGAATGGTCTTCAATCCTTTAGAGCGATAATCCTGAGCTTCTCCAGTTTAATCAAGAACCTCGCTTTGACCAACAAGTACCAAGACATCCACCAAGACAGCATCCACAGCATTGCCCACCACAACCACCAAGTCGTGAGTATTATTCCATAAATTAATCGTATGGAGACGGACGAGGACATTACAGAGAATGGGCATATATACGATTGTAATATTTATTTATTTTGCATTTTGTATGAACTTTTAGAGAATATTAAACTCTTACATATTAAAAAACTATTTGTCAAGACAAATTCACGTAGTTGTTGTCAACTCTCCGGAGGACTCTTTCTTTTGAACAGTGGAGAGCAAGCGTCACCCTTTTCTGCAATATGGGACAATGGATAATAAAAGAAAATCCACATTGAAGCCCTGATTGTCATAAAGAATCAAATACAGTTCCAACCAATGAATTTGGGATAACTAGCATCTAAAGTTAATGTCCAAAAAAAACTCCATGGTGTCCAGTCTTCCAAACTTTTTTGGCTTTCCTGACCTGTGTTATGGCTAGGACTAAAAATAAAATGTTTTGATTCTTCTAGAAGATGAAGTTATTCAGAACGTAGTTTTTGTTTGTTACCTCTAACATATGTTGCATAAGACAGGAAATTCAGGGGCCAAATCACAAGATGGAATATACTTGAATGGAAAGGGACATTTTTTTTTTAACCCAAAGCCTATTCAATACTGTTTCAGTATGACAAAAACTTCACTTTGTTCTAGATACATCCATGAGTATGTTGCTAAGTATGTTGCTAGTGTTCAAAGGTGTTTTGGTGTGTTAGGTCTTGAACTCATGTATACCTTAACTATGATAATCAGAATTCTGGGAGACTTAAGGTTGGCTATTGACCATGCTGGACCATTGTTTGTCTGATCTCCCCGGCTCCTTCATAAGTGTTAATGTGTCAGGATTCCTGTTGTCTTTCTCTGGATTGACTACTAGAGGCTGCTATTGTTCACCTTGATAATCGTGCTGCATTTCCTCTCCTTACCACCAGAGGATGCTGCTGTGTTCTGCAATCGCTCATTACTAAGATATCAGATTCTGAACCCGTGAAAGCCATCTTGCTTCCTGTTTGGTCATACTTAAAGCGGCATTCACATCTCCAAGATCCTCACCCAATGTGTAGTAGGTGTAATAATAATTAATAAAAATGTGTATTGTGTAACGCTTCATTTCACCTGTGGTGGCGCTGTTGGAGAATTCAGCACCTACTGCCAGGTTTCTCCAGCAATCATTTGTGAACTGATCAGACAGAAAACCCCCTTAAATAATCCATGAAATCATATGAGTGTAAATGTCATAAGCAAACAGATGACTCAAAACTTTTCTTAAAAGACATTGCACTGCTCTAATAAAGGATTTTGGATGGCTTGAGGACCAAACTTGTTTTTTTACGAGGAGTTCAAAGCATTTTAATCTCTATATACAATAAAATAAAATCCTGTTTTGTGAGAGCGGCACATAAAGTAACAGCTCCGCTGCCAAGTTTTGGTTTCCTATAAACGTGTAGAAGCAAGACTCATAAATTATCTCGATAGTTTAGAAACAAATAACAAAACTGGAATTCTATTAAATGACTTTCTTCTTTTAATCAGCTGAAAAACGTCTAATTTCAGACATTTTTTTACACAATTTTTTGTTGTAATTTATGTTATAATTTTAGTTTTGAAGTTTATCTTTTTCCTTTACGAGTCTTTCCACTTTACATATGTTGCGTAATTAATCTTTATAGAAAGCTGAGTCACATCACAGTAGGAATAGCTGATGTTCTTTATCTTGTACTGATCCTTAGTTACAGATTACATTATATTCATGTGCTGTATTCACAATTCTCCAAGCTTCAGAGCTAAAATCTACCAGTTCTTGCTTGATTAGTAACTACACAAAGCTGTTTATTTGCATTATAGGAGTACATTTTCTACATGAGAGATGGATGAGTGACGTTTACCTCTGTGTGCGCCTTCCACAAATTCTACTCCTGTTCCTGCCAGAGTAAGATTTGTGGGGTAGTGAAAACCCTCCATTGCCATGAATTTGAAGAGCGACACTCACCACACCCCTGTCTCATCCCACATTTTGTCGAAACTGGCCAAAAATAAGGTGACGACTCTAAAAGTCCCAAGCATTTAGTGGAGCCTCAAGTAGCGCCAAAATTACACAAATTTTCAAACCTTTTTATAGAAAAACAATGGCATAAAAGTTTATCGAATGTTGCCCTAATTCTTTTGGATAAATTTTGGAGCAGAAACTGAGTTTAAACTGGGTATGACGCCTTTTTCAGGCAGATTCCACCAAGGAAACCACCCGAAAACTTAAAAAAAATTTTTTTACAAAATTGAACATCTGTATTTCTATGAAAAAGCATTCATATGTTCAGGTTTTGATTGTCTTTTAACTACTTAAGGTTTCTAAAAATGCCAGGTGTTTGTAATCAGTGACTTTTCCATTCTTGTGACTTTTTCCCGCTTGGAGGACACTCCGTATTTTACAAAACAAGTCAATGGGAAAGTTCAAAAGATGCCCGGATGACGACTTGATATTTTTTTTGTGAGTTTTGATATTGTTTGTAAAAAAAAGAGTAATGGAAAACGACATCACAAACACCATGGAAAAGCCCTCCAAAATACTGCCAATGACCAAAACATTCAGGGAACAACAGAAAAAACAACACAAGATGGTCAGGAAAAAAAATTAAAATATCAGAGTATCCTGAAGTATCTTCTGCTTGAAAAACTTGTCTAGTTCACCAGAGTTTTAAAGATGTTGTGCACATAGCCCTTTTTTTTCCACCAGGCATTATTTGAAAACCAAAAGAAAAAAAAATCAGTGATGAGGAATTTTGGAAGTTCCTAAAAAAATAAGTTAAATTTTTGAGTTTCCTGAAGTTTTCTTTTAAGTTTAGAGCTGAAGTGGCCACTCCTGTGTGAGCTTACCATTTCAGTATGTCGAGGTGTTTACATTTAGAACTTAATTACCTGATCTGACGTAAAAGTAATTGTAGTCTGCATTGCAATAATTAAAGCCAGCATTACAATAGTTGGAATCAGCATATGAATGGCATTTAAAAAATATTCCAGGATAGACAAATTTCATCCATTTCTTTTTTGCTTGAGGTCTTATTTGGTTGATATTAACAGAAAGTCATATCTTTATCTTTCCTGTTGTTATTTTTTAAGTTAAAATTTAAAATTTCAGATGTTTCTCTGTTTTTTTACATGACGTTATTTATTTTTTGAGATACCAGGTGATAATTAGCTCTTTTGGCATCATATGCTGTGCAACAAGCAGGCATGTTGTTAGGACTGGCGGAACGCACCAAGAGAGATGATATAGATGCGTTCGCAGTCCGGGGTCCACCGTGCAGGTGAAACCTGCTGCTAGGAAATGACAGACTATATGGCGGTATCCAAAAGTATACACGCGTGGGTTAAACCTCACCCAGCGTGAAGAAAGCGATCCTGTTGCGTCACAGGACCGCGGTACCGCACATAGAGCGCGAGCAAGTGGTCAGCGAACTTAACCCCAACAGGGATTGTAGTCCGATTAGACCCTTGCTGGCACTACACCGCTACTGGGTGTGTAAGGAAATATATAATTATAGCACCGAAGTGCGAACTGTGCCGTGCTGGCAGGTACCACAAAGCACCCAGACGTGGGTCAGGAAGCGCACACTGGCGCGTGGCACCGCACTGGCGGTCACAGCAATAGACGCTGATACGTGTGTGACACGTTGAGTGATTAGTCGGGCGCTAGATAGCAGCCATACACCATACGCGAACAGTCATACAATAGGGTAGGGGTATTTAAAGAACGACTTGCACTCACAACAAACACACGTATTAAATTGTACACTAGCGCATGGCCGTGCGGTCATGCGCAGTTTATATAGTTGCAGGACAGGAAGTGGCCACAGAAACTTTGCCCTTCCAAGACCTGCCAAGAGGACCAATAGAATGCGCTGCAGAGTCTGAGCACATGACCCTCGATCTCCAACGGGAGATCTTGCCCTGGGCATGCTCAGTGTGCGCAGACAAGGACTTAGTCCCAGAGAAGTCCACTCGCTGCTGACCAGCACTGACTTTAATGGCAGGAGCTGAAGAAGCAGCAGTAACTCTCTGAACAGAGTGAGACCGAGCAAGACGCTGGGACCGACGTCCCTGCTGAGCAGGCTCCACTGCGGCTGGATAGGAATGGGGGACCGCAGCGGAGACGGCTCGAGATTCCCCCTGTGCAGAAGCGGGAACTCGAGACCTAACATTACCCCCCTCCTAGGGCCCCCCCCTCCTTGGGCCTCGCTAAGCTCGAAGGCAGCAATGAGCTGTGGGGCCCGAATGTTTTCAGCAGGCTCCCATGACCTGTTCTCTGGACCATAACCCTTCCAATCCACCAGATAGAACTTTTTGCCGCGTACCACCTTAAACCCCAAAATAGCGTTCACCTCGTAATCGTCTGTAGACGAACCCGATGTCCCGGCAGATGACTCGGAAAACCGGGACATGTATACGGGTTTCAAGAGGGACACATGAAAGGTGTCGGTGATACCCAAGCGAGGAGGAAGAGCCAGGCGGTAGACCACAGGATTAACCTGTTCGAGAACCTTGAAGGGACCCAAGTAGCGAGGAGCAAACTTAGTGGACTCAACTCGCAGCCTGATGTTACGGGCGGAGAGCCACACCAAGTCGCCAGGAGCAAAGGTCGGAGCGGGGCGCCGATGAGGAGGACCTCATTCTCTCCTTGGAAGCCCGAATGGCATCCTGAGTGCGATCCCAAATGTCCCGTGCCTCCACAGCCCAGTCTGCCACCCTGGAATCGGCGGAAGACACGGGCATGGGCACAGGTACCCGCGGATGCTGACCATAGTTAAGGAGGAATGGAGTCTGTCCAGTGGAGTCAGCTACAGCATTGTTAAGAGCAAACTCCGCCCACGGTAGCAAAGATGCCCAGTCATCTTGCTTAGCAGAGACAAAATGTCGCAGATATGTGACCAAGGTCTGGTTGGCTCTCTCCACCAACCCATTCGTCTCGGGATGATATGCCGAAGAGAGATTCAACTCGATACTGAGAAGGCGACAAAGCTCTCTCCAGAACCGAGACGCAAACTGGGGACCCCGGTCACTGACAATTTTGTCTGGCATACCGTGAAGACGGAAGATGTGTTTAACAAACAATGCTGCCAAGGCCCGTGCAGAAGGTAGCCGAGGAAGCGGCACCAAATGCACCATTTTAGAAAAATGGTCAGTGATAACCCAAATGACAGTACAGCCACGTGACTTGGGCAAACCCACCACAAAGTCCATCCCGACCATCTCCCAGGGCCTGTCTGCCACCGGCAGAGGGTATAACAACCCAGCTGGCCGTTGACGGAGAGACTTATTTTTGGCACAAGAGACACATGCCCGAACGTAGTCCCCTACGTCACGAACCATATGTGGCCACCAATACATTCTCGCCAACAACTCAGATGTCCTCTTTGCCCCAAAGTGTCCACCCACTCTGGACGAATGAGCCCACGAGAGAACCTCCGGACGCAAATTGATGGGAACAAAAGTCTTGCCCGGAGGCACAGACTCAAGCGAAACCGGAGCTAAGGTTCTCAGACTCTCTGAAGGGACAATGAGCCGTGGCTCGTCCTCCTCCTCCACAGTTGACACCAGGGAGCGAGAGAGAGCGTCAGCACGAATGTTCTTCTCCCCGGCGAGATAATGTAGAGTGAAGTGGAACCGGGAGAAAAACAAGGACCATCTGGCCTGACGAGAATTCAGCCGCTGGGCTGTCTGTAAATAGACCAAATTCTTGTGGTCCGTGAAGACTTTGAATGGTAACTGAGCACCCTCCAAGAGATGTCTCCATTCCGAAAAGGCCAACTTCTATGCCAGCAGCTCCCTATCCCCGATGGAGTAATTTCTCTCCGCTGGTGAGAAGGTCTTTGAGAAGAAGAAGCATGGGTGCTTCCGACCTTGAGCATCCTTTTGATAGAGGACTGCTCCTGCACCAACGGATGAGGCATCCACCTCCATTAGGAATAGCTTATCCACATCGGGACGATGTAAGATGGGAGCGCTAGCAAAGTGGGACTTAATAGAAGTGAAGGCCTTGGAGACCTCTTTGGACCACAATTTAGGATTCGCTCCCTTCTTGGTGAGGGATACCAAGGGAGCTACCAGGGTTGAGAAGTGGGGGATGAACTGACGATAGTAATTTATGAACCCCATAAAGCGCTGCACCGCTTTCAGAGAATGGGGTTCCTGCCAGTCCATCACTGCCTGTAGTTTGGCAGGATCCATAGCCAATCCCTGGGCCGAGATGATGTAGCCCAGGAAAGGTAAAGACTCCTGCTCAAACATACACTTCTCCAACTTGGCATAGAGGGAGTTTGCCCGTAGGAGGTCGAAGACTTTGCAAACATCTCTCCGGTGGGAGTCAATATCTGGAGAGTAGATGAGAATATCATCCAGATAGACTACGACCGAGGTGGAAAGCATATCCCGGAAGATATCGTTCACAAAGTCTTGGAAAACGGCTGGGGCATTACAGAGCCCGAAGGGCATCACCAGATATTCATAGTGCCCATCCCTGGTGTTAAAGGCCGTCTTCCATTCGCCCCCCTCACGGATGCGAATCAGGTTGTAAGCACCCCGCAGATCTAATTTAGTAAATACCCTTGCTCCCCGAAGTCTATCGAATAACTCAGATATCAAGGGCAAAGGATACTTATTCTTAACGGTGATGGCGTTAAGACCCCTGTAGTCTATGCATGGGCGCAATTCCCCATTCTTCTTCTGCACGAAGAAGAACCCTGCCCCAGCAGGTGACACTGACTTCCTAATGAATCCTCTTGCCAGATTTTCCTGGATGTACTGTGACATTGCCTCCGTCTCCGGGAGAGATAGCGGATAAACTCGACCCCGGGGAGGCTCAGCACCAGGCAAGAGATCAATAGGACAGTCATAGGGGCGATGAGGCGGAAGGACCTCCGCCGCCTTTTTGGAGAACACGTCTGCATAAGACCAATACTGCTTGGGGAGAGAGGATAGATCTGTGGGTACCTCAGTAGTAGCAACCTTAACGCACTCCCTCTGACATCTACCCCCACAAGATTCACCCCAACCCAGAATTCTGCCTGAGGACCACTCGATATGAGGAGAGTGGTACCGTAGCCAAGGTATTCCCAACAGGACCTCATCAATTCCTTCCGGAATGACGAGCAGAGAAATTATCTCCTGATGAGATGGCGACATGGACAGAGTAAAAGGGATGGTCTGGTGTGTTATCTGTGAGGGCAATGTCGACCCATTCACCACTCGCACCGTTACTGGTTGAGCAAGCATTACCAGGGGTATTGCGTGACGTTGGGCGAAGGCAGAAGACATAAAATTGCCCTCCGCCCCAGAATCCACGCAGAGCTCTACCAAGTGGGAGAATGAGCCAATAGTAATTGTCCCCTTAAAGGACAACTTAGAGGCAAACGTCGCCGTGTCTAGTGTACCTCCACCTACTACCACTAGACGCTGACGTTTCCTCGACCGCTGAGGACATCTGGTGGCTAGAGCGTCCTGACTGCTGGCAAACATGACAGACCCTGAGTGCACAAGCTTCCCTGGCCTCATGTGGCTCAGGAACCAGGACCGGAGATTCCAGAGGTTTGGCGAAAGTAGGAGCCAGCCGAAACCTCTGCCTACACTGGGCTCGCTCTAACCTCCGCTCGTTAAAACGGAGGTCAATTCGAGTGGAGACAGTTATTAACTCCTCCAGTGTGGCAGGAATCTCCCTAGTGGCCAAAGCGTCCTTTACGTGGTCAGCCAAGCCCCTCCAAAATATGGGGATAAGAGCTTTATCCGACCAATCCAGCTCAGATGCTAAGGTGTGGAATTGGATGGCAAAATGACTGACCAAGGACTCACCCTGAGTTAATGCCAGCAATTGGAGCGCAGTATCATGGGTGACTTGAGGTCCTAAAAAGACCTGTTTCAGAGCGCTCAGAAACAGCGGAGCACTCTGCACCACATGATCGCCACGCTCCCACAGCGGCGTAGCCCATTCCAACGCCCTGTCCGACAATAGAGACAGAATAAATCCCACCTTAGCCCGCTCTGTGGGAAAACGTGCAGCCAGGAGCTCGAGGTGAATAGAGCACTGACTCACAAATCCCCTACAAAACTTGCTATCACCAGAAAATTTTTCTGGCAGCGGGAGGCGAGATAGTGTCGGAACAGGGGTGGCAATGGACATAGTAGCTGCAGCCACGCTGGCAGCCTGTACAGCTACTGCAGTAACATCCACAGCTGAAGTCGCGCTCTCGAGAGCCGCCAACCTACCCTCCAGCTGCTGGATATACCGCAGAGATTGCTGTTTGTCTGTCATCACTAGCCAGACCCTGGAGCTAGTGTAATGTTAGGACTGGCGGAACGCACCAAGAGAGATGATATAGATGCGTTCGCAGTCCGGGGTCCACCGTGCAGGTGAAACCTGCTGCTAGGAAATGACAGACTATATGGCGGTATCCAAAAGTATACACGCGTGGGTTAAACCTCACCCAGCGTGAAGAAAGCGATCCTGTTGCGTCACAGGACCGCGGTACCGCACATAGAGCGCGAGCAAGTGGTCAGCGAACTTAACCCCAACAGGGATTGTAGTCCGATTAGACCCTTGCTGGCACTACACCGCTACTGGGTGTGTAAGGAAATATATAATTATAGCACCGAAGTGCGAACTGTGCCGTGCTGGCAGGTACCACAAAGCACCCAGACGTGGGTCAGGAAGCGCACACTGGCGCGTGGCACCGCACTGGCGGTCACAGCAATAGACGCTGATACGTGTGTGACACGTTGAGTGATTAGTCGGGCGCTAGATAGCAGCCATACTCCATACGCGAACAGTCATACAATAGGGTAGGGGTATTTAAAGAACGACTTGCACTCACAACAAACACACGTATTAAATTGTACACTAGCGCATGGCCGTGCGGTCATGCGCAGTTTATATAGTTGCAGGACAGGAAGTGGCCACAGAAACTTTGCCCTTCCAAGACCTGCCAAGAGGACCAATAGAATGCGCTGCAGAGTCTGAGCACATGACCCTCGATCTCCAACGGGAGATCTTGCCCTGGGCATGCTCAGTGTGCGCAGACAAGGACTTAGTCCCAGAGAAGTCCACTCGCTGCTGACCAGCACTGACTTTAATGGCAGGAGCTGAAGAAGCAGCAGTAGCTCTCTGAACAGAGTGAGACCGAGCAAGACGCTGGGACCGACGTCCCTGCTGAGCAGGCTCCACTGTGGCTGGATAAGAATGGGAGACCGCAGCGGAGACGGCTCGAGATTCCCCCTGTGCAGAAGCGGGAACTCGAGACCTAACACATGTGATATATGTAAAGGCGAATCAAATCAAACACATCTTTGGGATATTTTACCATAATCCTTGGGTATCTCATGAAAATGACCCCCACACAATGCTAGCTGCATTTAGCCAATCATTTCAACTGATTCACCAAATGGAGCATTATAGATGACAATGGCTTAACTAGAGTCCGACGGGCCACTATGCAAAAGTTGGATCTGCCCCCCCTTCCTGTTGGTCAGGTGTATGGGCCCTTGTAATATTCTAAATCCTATAAGAACATACATGTTGCCCGTCCTCCCCCATCATATAGTAATGTCCCTCATCATGTACTAATGTTTCTTATCCTGGCCCCCATCCAGGTATTTATTTCACTCATTCTGGTATATATGTCCTCCATCCTGGGCTTACCCTGGTATATATGTCGCTCATCCTGGTATATATGTCCCATTTCCTGGTATATATGTCACCCATCCTGGTATATATCTCCTATATCCTGGTATATATATTACCGATCCTGGCATATATGTCCCATATCCTGGTATATATGTTGCCCATCCTGGTATTTGTGTCCCGCATCCTGGTTATATTCAGTGGGGAAAATAAGTATTTGATACACTGCCGGTTTTGCAAGTTTTCCCATATGCAAAGAACGGAGAGGTCTGTAAATTTTATCGTAGGCATACTTCAACTGTGAGAGACAGGATCTAAGAATAAAAAACAGAAAATCACATTGTATGATTTTTAAATAATTAAATTGCATGTTATTGCATTAAATAAGTATTTGATCACCTAGCGACCAGCACGAATTCTGGCTCTCACAGACCTGTTCATTTTTCTTTAAAGGGACACTGTCACCTGAATTTGGAGGGAACAATCTTCAGCCATGGAGGCGGGGTTTTTGGGTGTTTGATTCACCCTTTCCTTACCCGCTGGCTGCATGCTGTTAGGACTGGTGGAACGCACCAAGACAGATGATAAAGGTGCGTTCGCAGTCCGGGGTCCACCGTGCAGGTGAGAACCTGCTGCTAGCAATTTGCAGACAATATGGCGGTACACTAAAGTATACACGCGTGGGTTAAACCTCACCCAGCGTGAAGAAAGCGATCCTGTTAATTCACAGGACCGCAGTACCGCACTAGTGCGCGAGCAAGTGGTCAGCGGACTTAACCCCAGAAGGGATTGGAGCCCGATTAGACCCTTGCTGGCGTAACACCGCAACTGGGTGTGTAGAGAACCTTAAGAAATCTATGTGCACAAGAGTGCGAGCGATGCCGCACTAACGGACGCCACTAACCACCCAGACTCGGGTATGGAAAGCGCAAGGCAGGCGCACGGCGCCGTACTGGCAGGCACAGCTACAGGACGCTGTGATGTGTGTTTAGTGCTGTAGGCTAAGTCGGGCGCTAGATAGCAGCCATACACCTTCCGCGAACAGACATTCAATAGGGTAGGGGTTTCCAAGGACGACTTGCACTCACAACATACACACATAAGCAATTGTAAGACAATACTAGCGCATGGCCGTGCGGTCATGCGCAGTTTATATAGCAGCAGCACAGGAAGTGGCCACAGCACTTTTGCCCTTCTAGGACCTGCCAAGAGGACCAATGGAATGTGCTGCAGAGCCTGAGCACATGACCCTCGATCTCCAACGGGAGACCTTACGCTGGGCATGCTCAGTACATGCAGACAAGGACTTAGTCCCAGAGAAGTCCGCTCGCTGCTGACCAGCACTGACTTTAATGGCAGAGACTGGAGAAGCAGCACTAACTCTCAGAACAGAGTGAGAATGAGCAAGACGCTGGGACCGACGTCCTTGCTGAGCAGGCTCCACTGCGGCTGGACAAGAATGGGAGACCGCAGCGGAAGTGGCTCGAGATTCCTCCTGTGCAGAAGCGGGAACTCGACCCCTAACACATGCTGGCTGCAATATTGGATTGAAGTTCATTCTCTGTCCTCCATAGTACACGCCTGCGCTAGGCAAGATTGCCTTGTGCAGGCATGAACTACGGAGGACAGAGAATGAACTTCAATCCAATATTGTAGCCAGCATGCAGCCAGCGGGTAAGGAAAGGGTGAATCAAACACCCAAAAACCCCGCCTCCATGGCTGAAGATTGTTCCCTCCAAATTCAGGTGACAGTGTCCCTTTAAGAAGCCTCCTGCTCTGCACTCATTACCTGTATTAATTGCACTTGTTTGAACTCCTTACCTGTATAAAAGACACCTGTCCACACACTCAATCAATCACACTCCAACCTATCCACCATGGCCAAGATCAAAGAGCTGTCTAAGGAAACCAGGGACAAAATTGTAGACCTGGGCTGGGATGGGCTAGAGGACAATAGGCAAGCAACTTGATGAGAAGGCAACAGCCGTTGGTACAATTATTTGAAAATTGAAGAAAGAAAAGATGTCTGTCAATCTTCCTTAGTTTGAGGCTCCATGCAATATCGCAACTCGTGGTGTAAGGATGATCCTGAGAAGGGTCAGGAATCAGCCCACAACTACACAGGAAGACCAGGTCAATGACCTGAAGAGAGTTGAGACCACAGTCTCAAACATTACCATTAGTAATACACTACGCCATCATGGATTATCCTGCAAGACACACAAGGTCCCCCTGCTCACGCCAGCACATGTCCAGGCCCACTTGAAGTACCCAATGACTATCTGGATAATCCAGAGAAGGCAGGAGAGAAGGTCATGTGATCAGATGAGACCAAAATAGAACTTTTTGGTATCAACTTCACTCGCCATATTTGGAGGAATAATTAGGATGAGTGCAACACCAAGAACACCATCCCAACCATGAAGCATGGTAGGGGAAACACCATACTTTGAGGGTGCTTTTCTGCAAAGGGGATAGAAAGACTGCACTGTATTGGATGGATGGGGTTATGTATCACGAGACTTTGGCCAAAAACCTCCTTCCTCAGTAAGAGCATTGAATATGAGTCATGGCTGGGTCTTTCAGTGTGACAAGGACTTGAAACACACAGCCAGAGCAACTAAGGAGTGGCTTTGTAAGAAGCATTTCAAGGTCCTGAAGTGGCCTAGCCAGTCTCCAGACCTGAACCCAATAGAACTTCTTTGGAGGGAGCAGAAACTCAATGTTGCCCAGCAATAGCTCTGAAACCTGAAAGATCTGGAGAAGATCTGTATGGAGGAGGGGGCCAAAATCCCTGCTGCAGTTTGTGCAAACTTGGTCAAGAACTACTGGAACGGTCTCTGTAATTGCAAAGAAAGGTTTCTGGAACAGATATTAAATTCTGTTTTCCTATTATATCAAATACTTATTTTATGCGATAAAATGCAAATTAATCATGTAAAAATCATTCAGTCTGATGATTTTCAAGTTTTTCTTTTATGATTCTGTCTTTCACAGTTGAAGTGTACCTATGATAAAATTACAGACCTCTCCATTCTTTGTAGGTGGGGAAAGTTGCAAAATTGGCAGTGTCTCAAATATTTATTTTCCCCACTGTATGTAACTTATCCTAGGCCCATCCCGGTATATTTTTCACCCATCCTGGTATATGCAGTATGTTCACCATTCCATGTATGTCCCTCTCTCTGCCTCTATTCTTTAATGCATAAATAAAATATACACTTCTACTCACATTTCTCTGCTTCCACTCTGCCAGTTGTCCTCCTCTGTCACTGGAGCAAGAGCCAGCAGCTGACTTCAGCATGCAAGCGACAGTCAGTGCATGACGTCCTTGCCATGTGCTGCCCGTGACTTGCATGCCTAAATCAGCTGTTGGCCACTGATTGGTAGGCGGTGTCTAATATGGTGCAGGGACACAGCAGGTCTTTACGGCGTGAGGAATTTCAGCTGAATGTATGTCCTTGATAGGCCACTGATAGATGGCTATTCAAAGCATAGATAGTTTTGTTCTCCATTATTTGTGAGCTGTCCTCTATTCTATCATGTAGAGGTCAGTACACGGTGTTAGGTGTCGGGTTCTCGCCACCGCACAAGGGGAATCTCGAACCATCTCTGCTGCGGTCTCTCTTCCAGCTGCAGTGGAGCCTGCTCAGGAGAGACGTTGGTCCCAGCGTCTGGCTCAAACTGATACTGTTTGGCTGGTTACTGCTGTCCTTCCAGGCTCAGCCATTGTAACCAGTACTGATCAGCAGTGAGCAGGCGTCCCTGGGACTAAGTCCTGCTTTTCTTCTTCTGAGCATGTCCAAGGGACGACCTCTCATTGGAGGTTGGGGGTCACATGCTCAGGTCCTGTAGCAGCTCCTATTCGACCACTAGGAAGGTCCCGTAGAGCTTCCACTATAAAAGTCCTAGAGAGGTGGTTAGTGGCGTCCGCCAGTGCAGCGCTGTATGCACTCTCGTGCGGTAAATGCTTAGTTAGTTTTCCCCTGGCACCGCGATAGTGGCGCCGAGCACTAGTGGTCTAGAGGGACTCTTCCCCCTGTCCTTGCGGCAGAGTTCTGTTACCTCGTCCTAGTGTTCACTTTGCGGTTCGGCTGCCCTCTGAAGCAACAGGGTTCATCTCCCTTTTCATACCGGGTGAAACTAACCCATGTGTGAACATGTTATACCGCCATATAGTGTCTGCCATTACTTAGCAGCAGGTTCCATCTCAAAATAGACAATCGCAATTACATGTACATATAGAAATGTTCAGTAATTATAGAATAAAAAATGTGAAAAATTTCATGACACAGCTGTCAGATGACCCAGGACCAGGGGCTCCTTCCCTGTCCCTAATAATAGGGGGCACCCTAGCTCACCCTGTTTCTTGGGATACTTCAGATAGCAAAGATTCCCGGGCCTCTGCCCTTGCCTCATCTCCTAAGTCATGGAATAAACAAAACAGAGAAGGATAAGGAATTATCACGCATACAAACCAAGCAACAGTCACAGATAACTCCTCCAACTCTCCTTCTCATATGTGCTTCTCTCCCACTGTTAGCCATGCAGCAAATGCTAGCTCTGACAAGGATTAGTTACTGAGCCCAGATTATAAAGGGAAAAGGAGTGGCTAACCAAGCACAACTGTGAGCACAGGGATTTCCAACATGGCCGATTAACCCCTGTTCTGCCAGAAGAAATAAACCCAGTTAAAACAAAGAAGTGCTTCTTCTCAGCACCCAAGTAGGAGCAATCAGACGCTGCTGTCATCTGGCTCCACACTGTCACGGTAACCCCGAGACAGGTAAATTCTAAACTTCTATGGATCCTACTGTTTTTACTTTTCCAAACTTATGGTGAAAAAGAGGATTTTAGATGGATAAGTGTCAATGTGTGCCCCATAGAGGGAAATATTTATTGTCCCAGTTGCCAATTATGTTATTGTAGTTTGATTTTATGTTCCATACCAAGTTAACCCCTTATCTCCCAGAGGTATTTTTGTTTTTGCTGTTTCATTTTTTGCTCCCCTTCTTCCCAGAGCCATAACTTTTTTTTTATCAATATGGGCATGCGGGGGCTCGATTTTTGCGGGATGAGTTGTACTGTTGAACGACACCATTGGTTTTAACATATCGTGTACTGGAAAAACGGGAAACAAATTCCAAGTGCGGTGAAATTGCAAAAAAAGTGCAATCCCACAGTTTTTTTTCACTAAATGCTAAAACTGACGTGCCAATATGATTCTCCAGGTCATTACGAGTTCATAGACACCAAACATGTCTAGGTTCTTTTTTATCTAAATGGGGAAAAAAAGTTCCAAAATTTGTGAAAAAAAGTTGTGTTACTGGAGAGAGGACTCCACTAACCATAAGACCTTACATTTTATAGGAAAGAGAGAGGACCTCACTGACCATAAAAGCTTACACTCTACTGAAGAGAGACAGAGCTCCACTGACCATAGCAGCTTACACTCTACAGGATGGGACCCTGGTGACCATAGGAACTTACATAGTACAGAAGAGAGAAGATCCCACTGACGATATAAGAGCTTACATAGTACAGGAGAGAGAGGACTCCACTGACCACAAGAATGTACATACTATAGGAGTGAGAGAGGACTCCACTGACCACAAGAGCGTTCATACTACTGGAGACAGAGAGAGAGGACTCCACTGACCACAAGAGCTTAGATACTACAGGAAAGCGAGAGAGAGGACTCCACTGACCACAAGAATGTACATACTACAGGAAAAAGAGAGAGAGGACTCCACTGACCATATGAGCTTATAGTCTACAGAAGAGACTTACCAGTGACTCCGGAGATTGATAATGATTCTGCCGTACAAACTATGCTCCACTGTTAGCTGCTGATCCGTGATGGCCCTGGTACTGACCACCATTGTAGAAGGTATAATAAATCCGTAAAATATCATAGCTGAGGGGCATTATGTGATGGTGCATGCAGCCAAGCAGAAAAGGCATTAGAAAAATCTCTGATGCTTCAGCAGCGTAAATTAAATCCCAAAATGTTCGAATTTATGCAAACCATAAGGTTCAGGAAATTCATCTCGTACTTGATCCTCTGAGAATCGATCCACTCATCTCTAGTTAATAACATGAAATACCAGTGTCAGTTGTGGATGTGTTACTGTGTGTCATGCCTTTTTTGTTGGTTTGCTAACAAAGTTGTGGTCAACCTATACCCATTTCAAAAAGAGTTATAGTATTCGAGGAACTGGGTGTTAAGCCCCAGCATAATAGGTATCGGTGCGTGGTAGGCCTACCATACTTTTTTCATAGATTTCATTAGTTTCAATATAGATTTTATTTGTCATATTACAAGTGACTTTCTTAACAATGATCTTTGATCTAGAGATAATCAACAATTAAATATGATTATAGTCTGGAGGATAGGGAGCCCTGATACATTTCAATGATATGAATCTGATGAGTCACGCGTGGAAAAGGCAAATGATACACTTTGTAGAGAACTTATAATTGCTTTAATATTCTATTTAGGTGAATTGAAGGTCAGTTTACTAAACGTGATAAGGGCTGCCCTAGTGTGACATTTTTGTAATGTGACACATAGGACATTGTTTATAAAGTCCATCATCCTATCACAAACACTATATAAAGACACTATTTCCTATTTCTAAGAGTTTGGAATATTCTTTGTCCACATCTTCAAGAGACAGGGCTAAGTAATAGGCACCATGGGGAATGAACCGAGGCCCAATGGGATTTTTCTCTTGATCCTCTTATTGCTTAAAGGTAAGTAACCTACAATTTGGATTTGCTTTAGATACATTCTAACTCATTTGAAATGATATCAATTAGTCCCATAGATAAAGAATAGTGTCATCAGTACAATAATTTTGGTATTGGTAACTTTTGATATTATCCGCTAATTCTAAGACGCTGGCATCGCAATTAATTTAGATCCAATTTAATTACTTGAATATGCATAAAGATAAGATTTACAGTTTCTTGCGAAAGTATTCTCCACCCTTGGCATTTCTCATGTTTTGCTGCCACAATTGTGAACATAGTGTGCATAATAATTCGCCTCCTAAAGTCAGTACTTTGTAGAGCCTCCTTTTGAGGCAATTACAGCTGCAAGTGGCTTTGGACAAGTCTCTTTGAATTTTCCAGTTCTGGCCACTGGGATTGTTGCTCAGACTTCAAAGCAAAACTGCTCGAGCTCCTTCACGTTGGAAGTTGTCCTCTGGTGAATGGCAATCTTCAAGTCTGACCACAGATTCTCTATGGGATTAAGGTCTGGGCTTTGACTAGACCACGCCAAAACATTTACATATTTCTCCTTAAACCACTCGAGTGTTGTTTTAGCACTGTAATAATCTTTATTTTTTATATAGCGCTAACATTCCGCAGCGCTTTACAGTTTTCACACATTATCATCGCTGTCCCCAATGGGGCTCACAATCTGAATTCCCTATCAGTATGGCTTTGGAATGTGGGAGGAAACCGGAGAACCCGAAGGAAACCCACGCAAACACGGAGAGAACATACAAACTCTTTGCAGATGTTGTCCTTGGTGGGGTTTGAATACAGGACTCCAGGGCTGCAGTGCTAACCACTACGCCACCATGCTACCCTGTAGGGATGGTGTTCTTGGGGGGATGAGCTGTGTTGGTTTGGTGTCAGACATAGCATTTACTTTGGTGTCCAAAAAGTTCAATTTTGGTCTCATCTGTGAAGGATTCACTTATGGGAAAACAAATAAAACAAGGACACAAAAATATTAACCACAAGGAAAATCAATGACTAAAAATAACAAAAAAGCTAAGGAAAGAAATATATCTATATCTTATCATCAACAATTATTACGTTTTCATCTTTTAAAGTAATATTTTTTGGGAAATGTTCGATGTTTTCTATAGTTTTAGCAGTCAACATGTACTGTTAGAAGGTTGTTTCCTCATCTCTTTAAAGTGTCACCAAATGTCATACATTATTAAGTAGATATCTTAGAGGTAGGGAGACTGATGTACTGGTTTTGAAAATCTACATCAGGATACCTGTAAAATCCCGAAATAACAATTAGCATTTTATGAATTGAAGTAGGACTCGTAAAATGTTCAGTGATAAAGTCAGGGACTTTCAAAAAGAATAAACAGCCATGGAGATTCATGGATTTTATAGGTAAGTACCCCGGCCTCATCAAGTCTATGAGATCTATTTAATAATGCAGTTGATATAGTGAAGTTTGTGGACAGATCTATATGAATTTTACTGCTCCTCAATTAAATGTTTTGTCAATACGAGCAAAATGGGGGAAAGGACCTATTCACCATTATGTTCATAGTGACAAGACATTTTTTTGAGCAATAGTAGCCCCCTATTCTAGCAATTCGAGATCATCCAAGCAAATGGAAAAATAAAGAATGCTTTCTGTCTACAAAAGTGAACACCAGTCATCAAGGTTGTACCCGATAATATGAGATAAGAACCCATATCTGCCACTCAATACCGAAAAACACTTCCAAAGAGTACAATCCCACAAATGTGAAGGCTGTGTCTCCTACCTGACAGATGCTGCTGCTCTTATTATTATGCTTTTGAATATTCCGGCATATTCTGTAACATGTAAATGAGTAACTTAAAGGGGTTGTCCATTACTAGGAAAAAACCCTTCTTAATCAAAATGTGTGGCCCCGATAACACAATATAGCCTATACTCACCCGCCATGCCGGCGCCATTCCCACGGTGTCGACACTCACTCTCCCCGGGGCACTCGGGTGGTGTTATGGCATGTGCTGGTGGCACCCAATGAACATTAAGAGGAAATACGGGCTGCAGATTATCACAAACGTCCTCTTCATGTCTAACTTGTCTGAAGTTGGAGACGGTAACGCCGGTGTTGATTAGGCGCCAGTGTCACATGGCACAACACCTCTTGAGAGCCCCGGGGAGAGCGAATGCCAACACAACAGGATTGGCACCGGCACAGGAGGTGATTATAAGCTTTGTTATGTTATCGGAGTGAAGCGAGGGGAATGAGAAGAAGTTGACCAAGTAGTGGACAACTTCTGTAACATGGCACCAATAATTATTTATGGCTGCCAGATTCTCCAGTCATATCTCTTCCATGGAAACACCTTGTTAACACAAAAACATGAAGAAAGCAAAGTAGCGGCAAAACTGCTACTTACATATATGAAGCAAAAACTGAAATTCATTCCTCGCCTTCCATGTGGTATACACAATACTCTATCTTCTTATCTGACACATGTGACATTCATCCTATTTGGCACCAGTACGAGGTGCAACTGCAACTCCTTCACCCATGTAGATACGCGACTCATTGGATGATCGGTTCTACCATATCTCGTTATTCATCCATATCAATTCCATCATCACATGAGGAGACAGAGTTTATATGTCTTCCTCCGTCTCCCTTAGTAGGATGACAAACTTTTGGTAAATAATAACAGAAGGGAGAATTTGAAGAACATCAGCCTTGATACCCAAGTGAGCTCCACCCTACATCTAGTTGGGCTTAAATTGTGTCCTTTCAGCAATCTTCTTTATATGCCAAATTTTGGCAATGGTTCGTATGATTTTCTTCTTTTTCTTCTTTTTAATATTTTTGATAATACAGATGGCCTTCCACCAATATCATCTAATAAAACATGATTAATATTGTGCTTCACCAAACTGATTAACTATCACATTAAAAACAGACCCTGGAAAATAGATTGATATAATAGACTCACCTCTACTGGTGAACAGAGTGACCGTAGTGCAAATAAAAATATGTAATAATAATTTATGTGAAAAATATTTTTAAAACTAAATTTTATTGACTTTTATTAAATTCTACTGCAGCTTTAACCATTTGTGAAGCACAGACAACTACTGCAGCTCCAACAACTACTGCAGCACCAACTACTACTGCAGCTCCAACTACAACTCCAGCTCCAACTACAACTACGGCAGCTCCAACAACTACTGCAGCTCCAACAACTACTGCAGCACCAACTACAACACCAGCTCCAACTACTGCAGCTCCAACAACTACTGCAGCTCCAACAAGTACTGCAGCACCAACTACAACACCAGCTCCAATTACAACTACTGCAGCTCCAACAACTACTGCAGAACCAACTACAACTCCAGCTACAACTACTGCAGCTCCAACAACTACTGCAGCACCAACTACAACTCCAGCTCCAACTACAACTACTGCAGCTCCAACAACTACTGCAGCTCCAACTACAACTCCAGCTCCAACTACAACTACTGCAGCTCCAACAACTACTGCAGCTCCAACAACTACTGCAGCACCAACTACAACTCCAGCTCCAACTGCAACTACTGCAGCTCCAACAACTACTGCAGCTCCAACAACTACTGCTGCACCAACTACAACTCCAGCTCCAACTACAACTATTGCAGCTCCAACAACTACTGCAGCTCCAACAACTACTGCAGCACCAACTACAACTCCAGCTCCAACTACAACTACTGCAGCTCCAACCACTACTGTAGCTCCAACAACTACTGCAGCACCAACTACAACTCCAGCTCCAACTACAACTACTGCTGCTCCAACAACTACTGCAGCACCAACTACTACTGCAGCTCCAACTACAACTCCAGCTCCAACTACAACTATGGCAGCTCCAACAACTACTGCAGCTCCAACAAGTACTGCAGCACCAACTACAACACCAGCTCCAACTACAACTACTGCAGCTCCAACAACTACTGCAGCACCAACTACAACTCCAGCTACAACTACTGCAGCTCCAACAACTACTGCAGCTCCAACAAGTACTGCAGCACCAACTACAACACCAGCTCCAACTACAACTACTGCAGCTCCAACAACTACTGCAGAACCAACTAAAACTCCAGCTACAACTACTGCAGCTCCAACAACTACTGCAGCACCAACTACAACTCCAGCTCCAACTACAACTACTGCAGCTCCAACAACTACTGCAGCTCCAACTACAACTCCAGCTCCAACTACAACTACTGCAGCTCCAACAACTACTGCAGCTCCAACAACTACTGCAGCACCAACTACAACTCCAGCTCCAACTACAACTACTGCAGCTCCAACAACTACTGCAGCTCCAACAACTACTGCAGCACCAACTACAACTCCAGCTCCAACTACAACTACTGCAGCTCCAACAACTACTGCTGCTCCAACAACTACTGCAGCACCAACTACAACTTCAGCTCCAACTACAACTACTGCAGCTCCAACCACTACTGCAGCTCCAACCACTACTGCAGCTCCAACAACTACTGCAGCACCAACTGCAACTCCAGCTCCAACTACAACTACTGCTGCTCCAACAACTACTGCAGCACCAACTACAACTACTGCGGCTCCAACAACTACTGCAGCTCCAACAACTACTGCAGCTCAAACAACTACTGCAGCACCAACTACAACTACTGCAGCTCCAACAACTACTGCAGCTCCAACTACAACAACTGCAGCTCCCACTACTACTGCACCTCCCACTACTACTGCACCTCCTACTACCACTGCACCAACCACTAATACTGCACCTCCTGCTACCACTGCACCTCCCACTACTACTGCACCTCCTACTACCCCTGAACCCCCCACTACAACTGCACCTCCTACTACCACTGCACTCCCCACAACTGCACCTACCACTACTACTGCACCTCCCACTACCACTGTACCTCCCACTACTAGTGCAACTCTCACTACCACTGCACCTCCTACTACAACTGCAGCTCCAACTACTACTCCACCTTCCACCACAACTGCACCCTCTTCTGCAACTGCATCCCCCACTACTACTGCGCTTCCAACTACTACTTCATCTCTCACTACCACTACACCCCCTACTACTACTGCTCCACCTACTACAACCACAGCAACTACTTCTCCAACTGCAACCTCAACTTCAGCTACAAGTAAGTGCTATTTTATAGATTGCATTCCATCAGGGTTTTTATTATGACAAAGCACATAAATGCATATTCTTTCACTCATCGGATGGTTGAGATGGGCACATTCAGTTAGGCGACCATTGGTGGTTGGAACTACAGAAACTGTCTTATGGAATGGAAGTTAAAATAGGTTAGCAGGATGAGATGCACTTTTTCATAAATTCATAGCATGACCGTTCATAGGGCTCACTTGAAGAATTTCAGATTTGTTTCTTATTGACGATTGAGCTGTATTCTCATAAAACTATATAAATATTTTCAAAGAGAGAAATTCCAGCAACTGAGCAATATGGCTTATGCTTACATTTATTGTACTATACCGTCATCTAGTGAGTGGTAATTCAACACTTGTTTAGAGGAGTAAAGGAAAAGATGAATAGTTTTTGTCTGGTGAAAAAAAATTCAACTTACTTATGGGATTGATGATAATTTATAGATTATTTGTGCCCAACCACTGGGAACCCCCCAAACCTGCAAAATAGAGCACCACTATCAATATCATAATTATAATAATAATGTTTTCCAACACTTTTCCACATTTTTTCTGACATTTAAAAGGACAGGGCTAAATAAAGCAAAAATAAACAAATAAAAACAGTTCCAATGGCTTTTTCAGGGTATGTGCACACATTCTGGTTTTTCCGCATTTCTTTTCGATAAAAACGCGATAAAACCGCATTAGAAACTGCAGACATATGCATCCTATCGTTTAGAAAACATTGTGCAATTTTTGTGCACATGATGGGTTTTTTTCCACGAAAAAAACGCATCGCAGGAAAAAAAAGCAGCATGTTTATTAATTTTGCGGATTTTCTGCGTTTTTCTATGCATTTGGGAAAAAACGCACAAAAAACGCATGAAAAAACGCGAAAAAAAAAACGCATGCGGATTTCTGGCAGAAATGTCCGGTTTTTGTCAGGAAAATTTCTGCAAGAAATCCTGACGTGTGCACATACCCTAAACCTAAGGAACTTTGACCATTACAAAAGGTTTTCTCATGAGCACAATCCCCTTCATGAGTTGCACTGTAGCAATAGTTTCTACTATTGAGGACCAGCCCATTAGTTCATTCATTGGCCAGACAGCACTTGTCAAAGTTTGACCATTGGCGAACCAAAGGGATTTAAAAAAGAATTAACATTAATGTTTAAGCACTTTAGGAAGCCAAACCCAAACCTCCCTTTTGCATCTCTTGTTTTATATATACATTTCAGTGCTTTTGTAGCAGCTTCTTGGCATTGATAGCTCACTCTTAGTTTTTAGTTGACTGGTAAAACCCAATTTTAGCATTTTTTTTTTTAACAGCTACGTTACAATTCTAATGTTTATACCTCTCTGATCCTAAATCAATATATGACTTCATTACCGCAGGCTCGTTCATCTGTTTTGACCACCTTTTTATGATTGTTTTTATGTTTGTTTTATAGATACCGTTGCGAGCAGCCTTCCATACTGGGCAGTGATTCTCATTGCATTAGGTGTAGCAGCTGCCTTAATTTTAGGGATGATTTGTTTATGTGCGGTAAGTATCTTTTTTATTTAGGCATTGTTACTGCCTTTGGTATTCTATTGTTCCTTGTCCACAACATTAGGGATAAAAATTGATAATTAAGGAATCTTTCAGTAGAATCAACCCCTCAAACTTCATGTATGGACGCATAGGTCTTTGAAAGACAAGTCCATCAAAACCTCTACATCTTCTAAGTGTTCCTGATACTGAACTCACAAGAAATCTGCGTTTTAATTCACGTGCTTTTTCAGCTTGATTGATGGCCAACTGTCTGATTTCCTTGCTTGGCGCTTCATGTCTCAGAGACAATGAGGGATCAATCAAGTTAAGGAGACTTGAGCTGGGTGAAAAAAATAACCTCAGGAGGCCGAGGCTCAGAAAGTGCTGTCATGCCCAGATCCCTAAACAACTCATTTGCATATTTGATTTCTCAGAAATGCAGCAACAGATACAAGTTATAAAGGTGTTAGTGAATTTATCTTTCAAAGACCTGCATGCTCATATATGCGGTTTCATGGAGTAGATCTTGCGGACAGATTCCCCTTAGCCCCTTCCCAAGGCAAGCCTGCATCTTTCCCAGCAGATGATGGTTGAATTACTTAGCCATCATCTGCCTCTAATAGTCACGGGTGATGCAGAGCCGGCAAGGGGGATGCACCGATCATAAGTGGTTTGGTGGGGTTGATCTTATCGACAAATTCCTTTGAAAGAGGATCTGTCACTGGGTCAAAAAGTGGGCCATTGTTGCTCTTATTATTTTCCTGCTGCTTTCCTGAGTACTTTTTTTAATCTTCCATATGGTACCATTTTTATTGAGCGCTAATTTTTTATGGATTATTCCAAAGGGGAAAGGATCACATGATTCCTTGTGGGGGTGTATTTAAGATGTTCTGCATAATTAGCCTGTAAGTAATGCCCCTTTGTTAAAGACCATAAAATTTTGCATATTGGGTGAACTAAATAAAAAGGTCAAAATATCTGGAACCATATGGGGGATTTTTAAAAAATAAAAATAAAGGTTGCAGGTCCTCTGTAAATATAGCTGGTCCAGTAATTTGTTGTTCATCATGGCTAGCTGTTTCGGCAGTAACATTTAGCCATGCATTACCCCTGCAGGTGAAATGCAGCATTATGCTTGTTACTATTGGAATCCAAGAAGTATCGTTTCTCCTTGCAGAGAATGACATGTTGAGCATGTCGAAGTGAGGAGACTTAAAGCCGCAATGCTCCTCTGGGAAATATGCAAATTGTCTCTTCAGAGAGGAAGAGGACTAGAACTCTAGTGCCACCTGTTGGGAGTAGCAATCCTAACAGTCAATATTGACCCTTTAACGAGCTTTGTCACATGACTTAGGATAAAAGCCAAACCAGAATCTTCAATCTGCGAATTGAGGTTCTGGTTTGGCTTTTATCCTAAGTCATGTGACAAGGCTTGTTAAAGGGTCGACATTGACTGTTAGGATTGCTACTTCCAATAGGTGGCACTAGAGTTCTAGGCCTCTTCCTCTCTGAAGAGACAATTTGCATATTTCCCAGAGAAGCATTGCGGCTTTAAGTCTCCTCACCTCGACATGCTTAACATGTCACTCTCCGCAAGGAGAAACGATAATTCTTGGATCCCAGTCAGACGCCTCTCAATCAGCCAAACCAGATCTCCACTTTGCACTGACGAGGGGCAGTACCCCGAAACACAGTGTCTGAAAATTAAGATTCTGGTTTGGCTTTTATCCTAAGCCATGTGACAAGGCTTGTTAAAGGGTGGACATTGACTGTTAGGATTGCTACTTCCAATAGGTGGCACTAGAGTTCTAGTCCTCTTCCTCTCTGAAGAGACAATTTGCATATTACTATTGTAGTCATTGGTGATCCATGTGATCCATGGTAAGTTTGGGTTCAGTAGATCAAGAGATATTTTTGCTCGGGGTCCAAAAAAGAGAACCCAAGAAAGGCAATTAACGGGATATATGGAGGAGGTTCAGTTCATGGGACAGGATGACTCCTTTAAAAGTCAAAGTAAATGGAATGGTAGTTAAAATCAGAAAACCTCAGCTCAAATTATTTTAAAAAAACTTTTACTTTAGCAAAGAGTGGTCATGACGGACCTTGTACATTTTGGAAAACTGACAAAAAGTACCGGGATCTAAAATGTACCTGTAATGGTGGAAACTTGTCAAATAATTAAGTAAAATAGACATCTTACCAGTACTTGGAGGTGTCGGTGGGAAGAATATTGATGATTTCTTGACTTTTTGTTCTTGCAGGTCATGTCTAGAGCATACCCTGGAAGTTTTATGGCTATAGGTTCAGGTGCTGCACCAGGTTTCTCTAGCACTCTGCCAGGTGCCACAAGTGCTGTGTCTGGCCCCTCCACCTACACGTCCTACTATCCCAACAATACTTTTTATAACAATAACCCTCAGCCCCCAAACTTTCATCCAGAACCTCATCATCATCCAACAAGATATCCTCCGCGAAATTAACCACTCCAACCACCAGGACATGTGCATCAGGGACATAGGCACTATTCACTACATCATCACTGAAGTCATGGCACTGTTAGCCCCTACAATGAACCCACCAATCCCAACTTTGAAGATTGACGAGGACCCAAAGTATAAGCACAAAATTATTTTCATGAATATTTTCAGCTATGTGGCATTTGTATTTATTTTAAGTAATGTGCACAGTAGTACACATGTCCAATATGGAAATTATCCAACGGATTTTATATGGCTGTTGCCACATCTCCTAATGGCTGTCCATTTGGTCAATAATGGGCAAGACTCCAGCCAAGAAAATCTGTTTTTTGTTGATTTATAGCATAGGTTTCCAAGTAGCAACAAATACAATGTGCTAGTAGAGTGCTGTAGAAGTAGTACAACGGGATGGACTACGTAAGGAAGGCACTGTAAATGTTCTATATATGGCATCGATGTGCGTAAGACTGCTGGTATCCTTACAGGATGAAGGTCAAAAAATGAGTATCCTTTCTCGAAATCAAATTTTTGGCAAACTTAGGTTATGTTTCTACTAAGGAACGATGTTTAGGACAACTGATTTTTAAAAAGGATCTAAATTGGAGGCCCCATTTGAAAGTGATCAAATGATCTACAAAAATTCAACATTTACCAAAATTTTTCAGGTTTGCACTTTCTCTAAAATGACAGCAGTCTTTGGTAGAGACTAATCCATCTTCGTAGAGCAGACCAGACCTCCTGCACACTCAAAACCAGCATTTTTGTAGCTAGGCTTAGCAGTGAGCAAGGCACATCATGCATCCCTACTGAACGGGGGGCCACTGTTGGCCTAACACCCAAGGGTTGGGTTGTGACCATCAGAGATCACAATATTAATAATAATAATAATAATAATAACAATAATAGTAAATTATTTAGTGATTGTGTAGCACTGCTTGTGTATTACTTACTGAATATAACTGTTATTTGATTATTATATGTTGGTATTATTTGAGAACCATGTTACACCTCAGGCTTCAGAGCGCAAACTTCAACAGCTCATATCTCATCATAGAAGTGGAATGTTAAGTAACAGTTATCGTATTTTTATGCACTTTATAGGACTTTTATGTTACTTTTCAAGCATATCTCCATTAAATAGGTTTTCCTGTCTTGTACATTTAAATTAATCTATAACTTTAGAAGATGCGAATACCCCTTGTAGTATTTGACAATAGACAGCCAGTAGTGATGGGTGCTAACACCTTATCCGGCATGCTCGGGTGCTAAACGAGTGTCTTCGGCATGCTCGAATAATATGTTTGAGTCCCCGCAGCTGTTTGACAGCAGCAACACAAGCACGAATTGCCTGTTTGTTAGACATGCAACCGCGGGGACTCGAACATATTATTCAAGCATGCCGGAGTCACTTGGTTAGCTCCCGAGCATGCTCGGATAAAATACTCACTCATTCCTAATAGCTAACATTTTGCACTTTTTGCTTGCCCTGACATTTATTTTTTTTTTTCTGCTGTATGATTTGCTGTAAGAGCCAGCAGGAATAAGTGATATACAAGTATAATTTACTTATTCATGTTCCCAAAAATGCTTCATTTAATGTTTACCTGATATGCAATATATCAGAACATTTTTTTATATATATATATTAAGACAGAATTATATAGATGTGATATATATTTATTTCCATTTATTGAGCACATATATTAAAAAAGAAGTTGAATTCAACTAAACTGTCTCTTTTCTTTTTTGAATTTGATATTCATTTTATGGTCTGCTAAAGTTAGGATATGGGCCCGTTTTTTGAGTACGTGTGTTATCTGTGTTTTTTGCTGAAAGCACTCGTACCTTTAACCATAAATGGGTCCATTCACATAAGTGAAAGTTTGAGGAATGGGAAAAGGTGTTAAAGATTTGCGCGAAATCATCACTGAAACTATATATGAGGATAAAAATGGACATGTGAATAAGCTCTTATGGGTAGTATAGCATGTACACTCCGCAACAATGACATTTCAACACTAAGAATTTAAAGTTGTGGAATTATGGAAATCATAAGATGGATCGACATGTTAGTATTGTGCAAATGATTAAAGAATGGAAGCAAAATTTTCAAAACATCTTGATTTACTTAGTATTGAGTATAATCCATGTGCGGAAATCCCCGAACTTACAGCCATTGCTGCTATCACTGAGGTTATTAATGGTTGTCTCAGGAAGGTTCTGCTATGTTTTTGGGTTCATAGTGGGGGAATCCATTACTTTTTTGGATTATGCAGGCAACTCAAACTATAAATGATTTACAATGCTGTTTCAGTAGACTAGTGTCCTGGGAACTGTCTCCTACTTAATGACAATGTGACACAAGTTACTTCTCATGACTAGTGTTGAGCATTCCGATACCGCAAGTATCGGGTATCGGCCGATACTTGCGGTATCGGAATTCCGATACCGAGATCCGATACTTTTGTGGTATCGGGTATCGGTATCGGATACATAGAGATGTGTAAAATAAAGAATTAAAATAAAAAATATTGATATATTTACCTCTCCGGCGGCCCCTGGACTCAGCGCGGGTAACCGGCAGGCTTCGTTGTTCAAAATCAGCGCTTTTAGGACCTGAGAATCACGTCCCGGCTTCTGATTGGTCGCGGGCCGCCCATGTGACCGCCACGCGACCAATCACAAGCCGCGACGTCACCGCAAGCTATTAGCGCGCTCATTTTTGAAAAATGAGCGCGTTAATGACTTTCAAAGACGTAGCGGCTTGTGATTGGTCGCGTGGCCACGACCAATCACAAGCCGCGACGTCACCGCAAGCTATTAACGCGCTCATTTTTAAAAATGAGCGCGTTAATAGCTTGCGGTGACGTCGCGGCTTGTGATTGGTCGCGGCCACGCGACCAATCACAAGCCGCTACGTCTTTGAAAGCCATTAACGCGCTCATTTTTAAAAATGAGCGCGTTAATAGCTTGCGGTGACGTCGCGGCTTGTGATTGGTCGCGGGGCCGCGACCAATCACAAGCCGCTACGTCTTTGAAAGTCATTAACGCGCTCATTTTTCAAAAATGAGCGCGCTAATAGCTTGCGGTGACGTCGCGGCTTGTGATTGGTCGCGTGGCGGTCACATGGGCGGCCCGCGACCAATCAGAAGCCGGGACGTGATTCTCAGGTCCTAAAAGCGCTGATTTTGAACAAAGAAGCCTGCCGGTTACCCGCGCTGAGTTCAGGGGCCGCCGGAGAGGTAAATATATCAATATTTTTTATTTTAATTCTTTATTTTACACATCCCTATGGATCCCAGGGCCTGAAGGAGAGTTTCCTCTCCTTCAGACCCTGGGAACCATGAGAATACCTTCCGATACTTGATGTCCCATTGACTTGTATTGGTATCGGATATCGGTATCGGCAATATCCGATATTTTTCGGGTATCGGCCGATACTATCCGATACCGATACTTTCAAGTATCGGACGGTATCGCTCAACACTACTCATGACCAAGCCGTGAGTCAGAATATTCAAAGAGTCCAAGGTCAGAAGCTAGGAGGGTATGTCATAAACAGGAGGAAGAGACAAAAGTGTAGGATAATGGATCAGAACAGAAGGGGTTAAAAGGACGGATAGTCAGAACAAGGTCCAAGGTCAGGCAATGAAAGATCAAGTATACAGAACTCAAGGCACAGAGAGAACAAACCTCACTTAGCTGAATGTACACCTAAGGTTTAGCCATATCTTTGTGCACTTTTGGCAGCATATAAAAAGTTGGTATTATTAGGTTCTCCACCCATAAAAACTTCTTTTCCTTAGCCATAAATATCTCAAAATAACATGCTTTGTGCATTAAAAGGAATAGTTTTTGTCAAGATATGTACTTTTGCCCTGTCCTGTATTTGAATAATATGCCATTTAATGTATGTAACTGTTCTCTGGTTTCTATTAGCTGTAATTTATGTATTTTCTTGGCTGGGAGTTCACCTGTAACAATGTCTACTTCCCCCAATACTTGCAGCCCTAAGCTCTAATGTAATTAAGCTTTGTCAACATCACTAGTGGAGGAATAGCCATTCTTCCTCACAGCAGGTGGCTAGTCAAATGTACATATTACATAGACTGCCTGGAGCCCACCAGTCTAGAATCTTCTGGTGGAGCCAACCATTGAATAGAAGGTGTAACCCCTACCCCTTCATGGGCGGATCCCAGGAGCTCAGACAATCCATTCTTATTTTGAGATCAGATGTGAGTTGATCCTTGAAGGAGAAGGAGTGGGGATTCTTAGCTGAGGCAAGACCCCACGCCCATCTAGGACTGTGGAAGCGAACGGGGCGAGACTAGAGCTGAGGACATATCTCGTCGTTCGTGAGATTGTTTTGGGATCCCTTGGACTACTTGTGGACTATTGCTTTGTTACCTAGCACAAGGATTATCGGGAGGTGCCCCCGAACCTGTTCCATTGGACTAATTGTGGACTCTGTAGATTTACCTGCATGTGTTGTTCCAGCGTTCTTGATAATAAATCTGTTGAATCATCCCACGGCCTGTTGTCCCTTCTTGCTCTGCCGTACACCCCGTCACAAACTGGTGGCAAGCAGTGGGATCAGAGGAGAAGGAATGGAGGACAATGGCCCATCAACATCGAGAACCAGCACCACAGAGTACAAGAACTGGACTTTGGGGAGCCTACAATCAAAGGCCCGTGAAGTAGGAGTCCGTTTTAAGGGACTCTCCAAGGAGCAGCTTATTGAGGCTTTGGAAGGAGTTCGCCTGCAAGATGACGCTGAGGAAGGATCCTCACAGCAAATGGAGGAAAGACTGCAGCCGGAGGTAAATACCCAAAAAAGTCAGTGGGTTATGTGGTACGAGGAGGAGTTGGCATTGCTGGGAGAAGAGGCCACCATAGACTATAAGAAAGAGGCCATTCACCGAGCTCAGGAGAGGGAGAGGGAGGCCATTCACAGAGCCGAGGAGAGGGAGGCCATTCACAGAGCCGAGGAGAAGGAGGCCATTCACAGAGCCGTGGAGAGGGAGAGGGAGGCCATTAACAGAGCCGAGGAGAGGGAGAGGGAGGCCATTAACAGAGCCGAGGACAGAGCTCAGGAGATGGCATTGCTGGAGAGGCAGATAGCTTTGGAAGCAGCTAGAAGCTCCAGACAGACTCTAACCCCAGCACCCACCATGAGGGAACTCCCCAGAGTGTCCCGCAAAGACTTCAAGCCCTTTAATGAGGCTGCAGGCGACATTGAGGGCTTCTTCCAGGACTTTGAGCATCTGTGTCGATTAATGGAAGTCCCGGAAAGGGACCGAGTCCGACATCTGGTGGGGCTCTTAGAGGGTGGAGCTGCCGCAGCCTATAGAGCTATGGACCCTCAGGGGAACTGTGAGTATGCAGAGATTAAACGGACTATTCTAGAACATTATGCTGTTACCCCAGACACTTACAGGACTCAGTTCCGTACTTTAGCCTGTGATGAGGAAGTGTCTTTCAAGATGTATGCCCACAGACTCAAACAAATATGTCATCGCTGGCTGGAGGCAGATGAGGCCTTAACCTGGGAGACCTTCCTCCAGGTTATCCTAAAAGAGCAGTTTTACTTCAAGTGTCCTGCTGAGATCCGGGAATGGGTGCGTGAGAGGAGACCAGCCACCGTGGAGGAAGCTGCAGCTCTGGCTGATGAGGCTCTCACCATCAAGCCTCAGTGGAGGATTCTGTTGGAGGATGGAGAGAGACCTACCAAACAAGATGGAAGAACTAGAAGCAGAAATATCTACAGGTAACTTTGACATAGTGGGAATAACCGAGACATGGTTAGATGAAAGCTATGACTGGGCAGTTAACTTACAGGGTTACAGTCTGTTTAGAAAGGATCGTAAAAATCGGAGAGGAGGAGGGGTTTGTCTCTATGTAAAGTCTTGTCTAAAGTCCACTTTAAGGGAGGATATCAGCGAAGGAAATGAGGATGTCGAGTCCATATGGGTCGAAATTCATGGAGGGAAAAATGGTAACAAAATTCTCATTGGGGTCTGTTACAAACCCCCAAATATAACAGAAACCATGGAAAGTCTACTTCTAAAGCAGATAGATGAAGCTGCAACCCATAATGAGGTCCTGGTTATGGGGGACTTTAACTACCCGGATATTAACTGGGAAACAGAAACCTGTGAAACCCATAAAGGCAACAGGTTTCTGCTAATAACCAAGAAAAATTATCTTTCACAATTGGTGCAGAATCCAACCAGAGGAGCAGCACTTTTAGACCTAATACTATCTAATAGACCTGACAGAATAACAAATCTGCAGGTGGTCGGGCATCTAGGAAATAGCGACCACAATATTGTACAGTTTCACCTGTCTTTCACTAGGGGGACTTGTCAGGGAGTCACAAAAACATTGAACTTTAGGAAGGCAAAGTTTGACCAGCTTAGAGATGCCCTTAATCTGGTAGACTGGGACAATATCCTCAGAACTAATAATACAGATAATAAATGGGAAATGTTTAAGAACATCCTAAATAGGCAGTGTAAGCGGTTTATACCTTGTGGGAATAAAAGGACTAGAAATAGGAAAAACCCAATGTGGCTAAACAAAGAAGTAAGACAGGCAATTAACAGTAAAAAGAAAGCATTTGCACTACTAAAGCAGGATGGCACCATTGAAGCTCTAAAAAACTATAGGGAGAAAAATACTTTATCTAAAAAACTAATTAAAGCTGCCAAAAAGGAAACAGAGAAGCACATTGCTAAGGAGAGTAAAACTAATCCCAAACTGTTCTTCAACTATATCAATAGTAAAAGAATAAAAACTGAAAATGTAGGCCCCTTAAAAAATAGTGAGGAAAGAATGGTTGTAGATGACGAGGAAAAAGCTAACATATTAAACACCTTCTTCTCCACGGTATTCACGGTGGAAAATGAAATGCTAGGTGAAATCCCAAGAAACAATGAAAACCCTATATTAAGGGTCACCAATCTAACCCAAGAAGAGGTGCGAAACCGGCTAAATAAGATTAAAATAGATAAATCTCCGGGTCCGGATGGCATACACCCACGAGTACTAAGAGAACTAAGTAATGTAATAGATAAACCATTATTTCTTATTTTTAGGGACTCTATAGCGACAGGGTCTGTTCCGCAGGATTGGCGCATAGCAAATGTGGTGCCAATATTCAAAAAGGGCTCTAAAAGTGAACCTGGAAATTATAGGCCAGTAAGTCTAACCTGTATTGTTGGTAAAATATTTGAAGGGTTTCTGAGGGATGATATTCTGGATTATCTCAATGAGAATAACTGTTTAACTCCATATCAGCATGGGTTTATGAGAAATCGCTCCTGTCAAACCAATCTAATCAGTTTTTATGAAGAGGTAAGCTATAGGCTGGACCACGGTGAGTCATTGGACGTGGTATATCTCGATTTTTCCAAAGCGTTTGATACCGTGCCGCACAAGAGGTTGGTACACAAAATGAGAATGCTTGGTCTGGGGGAAAATGTGTGTAAATGGGTTAGTAACTGGCTTAGTGATAGAAAGCAGAGGGTGGTTATAAATGGTATAGTCTATTTCAAAAAAGAAGAGAAAGAAATAGACCAAAAATCGGGGATCACCGGAGGCACGGATCAAGTAAAAAAAGGCAAATTTTATTCAAAAGTGTATAAACGGACACAGAAAACCACATAGAGCACACATTAAAAACATTTAAAACATTGGTCATCCATGTGACCTATACATGGTACACTTAGGCCCAAAATAGAGCCATCCCCCTGTATGAACCAACTCCCCAGTATCAATAGATGACAAATATAAAGAAAATCCTAACTATTACCGAGTGTGATGTCTATGTGAACAGCACCTTATTTTATCATACAAAAAATATATTGAAAAAGAGAGCTAAATTGCAAGTACACAAATAGTCATATAGCTACCACATTCAGCATATGTCACAATGACTTGTAAGGAGATCCACAATGCCTAGATGCACCATGTTATAGTGAAGGCAGTATCCATGGTGCAAACACATAAAAAAAAAAAAAAAAAAAAAAAAAAAAGAGTCATCTAGACATGAACCCCAATTGCCATAGAAATGAATAAAGATACATATGGAGGTGCAGATAACCAGCCCAGCTGAGGGCACAATCAGGTTCAAAGACTAATAAATCTATTAGCAGAGTAAGTACGAGACTCAATGTGCCAAAGCTGCAGAGACTCCCATGCTGAAGAGGCATGCACACAGTTACCAAAGCCTCTGGGGCTAGATGACCAAAGCTCAATCACGGCATGTAAAATAGAGCCAAGGGCTGCTGGACACACTCAGGACCACCTGGGGAGTGGAGACAGGGGGTACGCTGACCCGACGCGTGTCGCCACACTCAGTGGCTTCGTCAGGGGACATCCAGGAAGGCATCCAGGAAGACATCCAGGCCTCTCTTGAACCCCTCGACTGAGTTCGCCATCACCACCTCCTCAGGCAAGCAATTCCAGATTCTCACTGCCCTAACAGTAAAGAATCCTCTTCTATGTTGGTGGAAAAACCTTCTCTCCTCCAGACGCAAAGAATGCCCCCTTGTGCCCGTCACCTTCCTTGGTATAAACAGATCCTCAGCGAGATATTTGTATTGTCCCCTTATATACTTATACATGGTTATTAGATCGCCCCTCAGTCGTCTTTTTTCTAGACTAAATAATCCTAATTTCGCTAATCTATCTGGGTATTGTAGTTCTCCCATCCCCTTTATTAATTTTGTTGCCCTCCTTTGTACTCTCTCTAGTTCCATTATATCCTTCCTGAGCACCGGTGCCCAAAACTGGACACAGTACTCCATGTGCGGTCTAACTAGGGATTTGTACAGAGGCAGTATAATGCTCTCATCATGTGTATCCAGACCTCTTTTAATGCACCCCATGATCCTGTTTGCCTTGGCAGCTGCTGCCTGGCACTGGCTGCTCCAGGTAAGTTTATCATTAACTAGGATCCCCAAGTCCTTCTCCCTGTCAGATTTACCCATTGGTTTCCCGTTCAGTGTGTAATGGTGATATTGATTCCCTCTTCCCATGTGTATAACCTTACATTTATCATTGTTAAACCTCATCTGCCACCTTTCAGCCCAAGTTTCCAACTTATCCAGATCCATCTGTAGCAGAATACTATCTTCTCTTGTATTAACTGCTTTACATAGTTTTGTATCATCTGCAAATATCGATATTTTACTGTGTAAACCTTCTACCAGATCATTAATGAATATGTTGAAGAGAACAGGTCCCAATACTGACCCCTGCGGTACCCCACTGGTCACAGCGACCCAGTTAGAGACTATACCATTTATAACCACCCTCTGCTTTCTATCACTAAGCCAGTTACTAACCCATTTACACACATTTTCCCCCAGACCAAGCATTCTCATTTTGTGTACCAACCTCTTGTGCGGCACGGTATCAAACGCTTTGGAAAAATCGAGATATACCACGTCCAATGACTCACCGTGGTCCAGCCTATAGCTTACCTCTTCATAAAAACTGATTAGATTGGTTTGACAGGAGCGATTTCTCATAAACCCATGCTGATATGGAGTTAAACAGTTATTCTCATTGAGATAATCCAGAATAACATCCCTCAGAAACCCTTCAAATATTTTACCAACAATAGAGGTTAGACTTACTGGCCTATAATTTCCAGGTTCACTTTTAGAGCCCTTTTTGAACATTGGCACCACATTTGCTATGCGCCAATCCTGCGGAACAGACCCTGTCGCTATAGAGTCACTAAAAATAAGAAATAATGGTTTATCTATTACATTACTTAGTTCTCTTAGTACTCGTGGGTGTATGCCATCCGGACCCGGAGATTTATCTATTTTAATCTTATTTAGCCGGTTTCGCACCTCTTCTTGGGTTAGATTGGTGACCCTTAATATTGGGTTTTCATTGTTTCTTGGGATTTCACCTATAGGCTGAACTGGAAGGACAAATGTCTTTTTTCGGCCTTACTAACTATGTTACTATGTTACACAAGCCCAGAGGCCAATATTTTTCTCCCACTGATTGATGTAGTGATTTTTTCAGGTAGATTTTAGAACCCAAATCAAGCAAAAAAATAAATAGGCTTTCTATGGCCCACTGAGTGAGAGATGGCACACACATGAGTCAGGAGTGGCACACAAGCCCAGAGGCCAATATTTTTCTCCCACTGATTGATTTATTGATTTTTTCAGGTAGGATTTAGAACCCAAATCAAGCAAAAAAATAAATAGGCTTTCTATGGCCCACTGAGTGAGAGATGGCACACACAGGAGTCAGGAGTGGCACACAAGCCCTGAGGCCAATATTTTTCTCCCACTGATTGATGTAGTGATTTTTTCAGGTAGATTTTAGAACCCAAATCAAGCAAAAAAATAAATAGGCTTTATATGGCCCACTGAGTGAGAGATGGCACACTCAGGGATGGCACTCTAGCAGAAATGCCAATCTTAATCTCCCACAAAAAAAAAAAAAAAAACAGGGACTGTCCTACAATTACTATCTCCCTGCAGTAATCTCAGCCAGGTATGGCAGGCAGCAATAAGGAGTGGACTGGGAATGGGAAACCACTGGGTAAATCTGACAGGGAGAAGGACTTGGGGATCCTAGTTAATGATAAACTTACCTGGAGCAGCCAGTGCCAGGCAGCAGCTGCCAAGGCAAACAGGATCATGGGGTGCATTAAAAGAGGTCTGGATACACATGATGAGAGCATTATACTGCCTCTGTACAAATCCCTAGTTAGACCGCACATGGAGTACTGTGTCCAGTTTTGGTCACCGGTGCTCAGGAAGGATATAATGGAACTAGAGAGACTACAAAGGAGGGCAACAAAATTAATAAAGGGGATGGGAGAACTACAATACCCAGATAGATTAGCGAAATTAGGATTATTTAGTCTAGAAAAAAGACGACTAAGGGGCGATCTAATAACCATGTATAAGTATATAAGGGGACAATACAAATATCTCGCTGAGGATCTGTTTATACCAAGGAAGGTGACGGGCACAAGGGGGCATTCTTTGCGTCTGGAGGAGAGAAGGTTTTTCCACCAACATAGAAGAGGATTCTTTACTGTTAGGGCAGTGAGAATCTGGAATTGCTTGCCTGAGGAGGTGGTGATGGCGAACTCAGTCGAGGGGTTCAAGAGAGGCCTGGATGTCTTCCTGGAGCAGAACAATATTGTATCATACAATTAGGTTCTGTAGAAGGACGTAGATCTGGGGATTTATTATGATGGAATATAGGCTGAACTGGATGGACAAATGTCTTTTTTCGGCCTTACTAACTATGTTACTATGTTACTATGTTACCAGCTCCACAACACCGGTGGCCCCCTGTTCTTCTGTCCCCATTGTTCCCCGTTCCTCTAAGCCACCACCTCATGCTGATACCCGTGTAAATGTGCCTCCAGTTGCTTCTACTGCGTTTTCTGGAATACGACGAGGAGAGGAAGTAGCAGAGCGCAAGTGTTATGGTTGTGGGCATCTGGGGCATCTGCAGGCCTCATGCCCAGCCAGCTCATGGAGAAGTCGTCCTCAAACCCCTACAGCACCTTCAGATGGAAGCCGGCCTCCAGGTTCCCTTACCCCTCGCCCAAGAGGACGCCTTGGATGGAGTGAGACCCAGCAGAGATGTTATCAATGTGGACAGCCGGGGCATCTGCAAGCCTCCTGCCCAGCTGTTCAAATGAGGATTAATCCTGTACCCAGTCGTATTATTAATTATGTACACCCAAGTGCCATGGAGGACGACGTGTCACCACTACGTGAGGACTGGCCTAGTGCCTCACCCACCCATGTTGCACCACTAGGAGTTTATGGTGTGCGACCCACAGCTATGACGACTTCTGCTCATCGACATAAGCACTTGCAGGAGGTCGTGCTGGATGGACAGAGACTTATTGGATTTTGTGACTCAGGGGCTTTCCTCACACTGGCTGATCCCCGAGTGGTTTGGCCTGAGGCAATCCATCGAGGACCTGGGATTGTCATTGGACCTGGTGGACAATGGACGACTATTCCCACAGCCACTGTGGATCTGAACTTTGGTTTTGGGGTCAGGCGATGTGTGGTTGGGGTGATGGGTGGTCTGCCTGCAGATGTTCTCCTGGGCAATGATGTGGGAGAGCTAAGATGCCAATTCGTGGCTGCATGAAGCCACATGTAAGTTACGCTCTGCCTGTGTGTACTTAACCAGTGACCTGTACAGGTCCCTAGTACATACACAAATTGGGAGGGGAAGGGATTGTCATGAGATGTACTTTTGCCCTGTCCTGTATTTGAATAATATGCCATTTAATGTATGTAACTGTTCTCTGGTTTCTATTAGCTGTAATTTATGTATTTTCTTGGCTGGGAGTTCACCTGTAACAATGTCTCCTTCCCCCAATACTTGCAGCCCTAAGCTCTAATGTAATTAAGCTTTGTCAACATCACTAGTGGAGGAATAGCCATTCTTCCTCACAGCAGGTGGCTAGTCAAATGTACATATTACATAGACTGCTTGGAGCCCACTAGTCTAGAATCTTCTGGTGGACCCAAACATTGAATAGAAGGTGTAACCCCTACCCCTTCATGGGCGGATCCCAGGAGCTCAGACAATCCATTCTTATTTTGAGATCAGATGTGAGTTGATCCTTGAAGGAGAAGGAGTGGGGATTTTTAGCTGAGGCAAGACCCCACGCCCATCTAGGACTGTGGAAGCGAACGGGGCGAGACTTGAGCTGAGGACATATCTCGTCGTTCCTGAAATTGTTTTGGGATCCCTTGGACTAATTGTGGACTATTGCTTTGTTACCTGGCACAAGGATTATCGGGAGGTGCCCCTGAACCTGTTCCATTGGACTAATTGTGGACTCTGAATGCAACAAATCCTGGTTGGCATTAATTATTTCTGTGTGTTTCACAGCTTATCCTGGTTGGCATTAATTGTGGACTCTGTAGATCTACCTGCATGTGTTGTTCCAGCGTTCTTGATAATAAATCTGTTGAATCATCCCTTGGCCTGTTGTCCCTTCTTGCTCTGCCGTACACCCCGTCACAGTTTTCTTGCAAAGAATGCTGTTGGGTCTGAAGGCAATTTAAGGTAAAACCTAGGAATGGATAGTTGTCTTCTGGCCTCTTTTAAAAATACATACAGTAGGTGTAGGCCACAGGACAATGTTTCCCCTTTTGTCTGCTTCCTTTATTAAAAACGATTTGTTATCTGTAACGCGACGAAGGGCACACCATTCCTGTTGACTAAGGTTTTGTCCCCAGTGTATTCTGATTGGCAGCTTGAGAATCTTCAGTTTTAATCTTAGTTTTAGTATCTGCCAACAGCCCTCTATCATGTTCCAACAACATATTGATGATAATTCCTGAGTAGTGTTGAGCGACACCGTCCGATATTTGAAAGTATCGGTATCGGATGGTATCGGCTGATATCCAAAAAATATCGGATATCGCCGATACCAATACAAGTCAATGGGACACAAATATCGGAAGGTATCCGTAATGGTTCCCAGGGTCTGAAGGAGAGGAAACTCTCCTTCAGGCCCTGGGATCCATATTAATGTGTAAAATAAAGAATAAAAATAAAAAATATTGATATACTTACCCTCGGACGGGCCCTGGTTGTCACCGCTGCAATCACCATGCTTTTAACATAGTAACATAGTAACATAGTTAGTAAGGCCGAAAAAAGACATTTGTCCATCCAGTTCAGCCTATATTCCATCATAATAAATACCCAGATCTACGTCCTTCTACAGAACCTAATAATTGTATGATACAATATTGTTCTGCTCCAGGAAGACATCCAGGCCTCTCTTGAACCCCTCGACTGAGTTCGCCATCACCACCTCCTCAGGCAAGCAATTCCAGATTCTCACTGCCCTAACAGTAAAGAATCCTCTTCTATGTTGGTGGAAAAACCTTCTCTCCTCCAGACGCAAAGAATGCCCCCTTGTGCCCGTCACCTTCCTTGGTATAAACAGATCCTCAGCGAGATATTTGTATTGTCCCCTTATATACTTATACATGGTTATTAGATCGCCCCTCAGTCGTCTTTTTTCTAGACTAAATAATCCTAATTTCGCTAATCTATCTGGGTATTGTAGTTCTCCCATCCCCTTTATTAATTTTGTTGCCCTCCTTTGTACTCTCTCTAGTTCCATTATATCCTTCCTGAGCACCGGTGCCCAAAACTGGACACAGTACTCCATGTGCGGTCTAACTAGGGATTTGTACAGAGGCAGTATAATGCTCTCATCATGTGTATCCAGACCTCTTTTAATGCACCCCATGATCCTGTTTGCCTTGGCAGCTGCTGCCTGGCACTGGCTGCTCCAGGTAAGTTTATCATTAACTAGGATCCCCAAGTCCTTCTCCCTGTCAGATTTACCCATTGGTTTCCCGTTCAGTGTGTAATGGTGATATTGATTCCCTCTTCCCATGTGTATAACCTTACATTTATCATTGTTAAACCTCATCTGCCACCTTTCAGCCCAAGTTTCCAACTTATCCAGATCCATCTGTAGCAGAATACTATCTTCTCTTGTATTAACTGCTTTACATAGTTTTGTATCATCTGCAAATATCGATATTTTACTGTGTAAACCTTCTACCAGATCATTAATGAATATGTTGAAGAGAACAGGTCCCAATACTGACCCCTGCGGTACCCCACTGGTCACAGCGACCCAGTTAGAGACTGTACCATTTATAACCACCCTCTGCTTTCTATCACTAAGCCAGTTACTAACCCATTTACACACATTTTCCCCCAGACCAAGCATTCTCATTTTGTGTACCAACCTCTTGTGCGGCACGGTATCAAACGCTTTGGAAAAATCGAGATATACCACGTCCAATGACTCACCGTGGTCCAGCCTATAGCTTACCTCTTCATAAAAACTGATTAGATTGGTTTGACAGGAGCGATTTCTCATAAACCCATGCTGATATGGAGTTAAACAGTTATTCTCATTGAGATAATCCAGAATAACATCCCTCAGAAACCCTTCAAATATTTTACCAACAATACAGGTTAGACTTACTGGCCTATAATTTCCAGGTTCACTTTTAGAGCCCTTTTTGAATATTGGCACCACATTTGCTATGCGCCAGTCCTGCAGAACAGACCCTGTTGCTATAGAGTCACTAAAAATAAGAAATAATGGTTTATCTATTACATTACTTAGTTCTCTTAGTACTCGTGGGTGTATGCCATCCGGACCCGGAGATTTATCTATTTTAATCTTATTTAGCCGGTTTCGCACCTCTTCTTGGGTTAGATTGGTGACCCTTAATATAGGGTTTTCATTGTTTCTTGGGATTTCACCTAGCATTTCATTTTCCACCGTGAATACCGTGGAGAAGAAGGTGTTTAATATGTTAGCTTTTTCCTCGTCATCTACAACCATTCTTTCCTCACTATTTTTTAAGGGGCCTACATTTTCAGTTTTTATTCTTTTACTATTGATATAGTTGAAGAACAGTTTGGGATTAGTTTTACTCTCCTTAGCAATGTGCTTCTCTGTTTCCTTTTTGGCAGCTTTAATTAGTTTTTTAGATAAAGTATTTTTCTCCCTATAGTTTTTTAGAGCTTCAATGGTGCCATCCTGCTTTAGTAGTGCAAATGCTTTCTTTTTACTGTTAATTGCCTGTCTTACTTCTTTGTTTAGCCACATTGGGTTTTTCCTATTTCTAGTCCTTTTATTCCCACAAGGTATAAACCGCTTACACTGCCTATTTAGGATGTTCTTAAACATTTCCCATTTATTATCTGTATTCTCATTTCTGAGGATATTGTCCCAGTCTACCAGATTAAGGGCATCTCTAAGCTGTTCAAACTTTGCCTTCCTAAAGTTCAATGTTTTTGTGACTCCCTGACAAGTCCCCCTAGTCCCCCTCATTCTTCCTAAGAATGAGCGCTTTAATGACCTTCGATGACGTCGCGGCTTGTGATTGGTCGCTGAGCGGTCATGTGACCGCTCACGCGACCAATCACAAGCTGCGACGTCATCAAAGGTCCTTAACGCGCTCATTCTTAGGAATGAGCGCTTTAATGACCTTCGATGACGTCGCGGCTTGTGATTGGTCGCGTGAGCGTTCACATGACCGCTCAGTGACCAATCACAAGCCGTGACGTCATCGAAGGTACTTAACAAGCTCATTCATAGGAAGGAAAACATGGCGATTGCAGCGGTGACAACCAGGGCCCGTCCGAGGGTAAGTATATCAATATTTTTTATTTTTATACTTTATTTTACACATTAATCTAAATCCCGATACCGATTCCCGATATCACAAAAATATCGGAACTCGGTATCGGAATTCCGATACCGCAAATATCGGCCGATATCCGATACTTGCGGTATCGGAATGCTCAACACTATTCCTGAGCATATCAGAAGACCTGAAGACCAGAAGAGGGATTCAAGCTTCAGGAGGCTAATTTGCATATTCCAGGTGCCTTCTGGGAGAAGCGAAGTCTCCCTAAGCTAGAAGATCGTTGGGTACAGCCGGGACCAGCTGCTTCGAAAGCATCACCAAACCAGGGATTCAAGCTTCAGGAGGCTAATTTGCATATTCCAGGTGCCTTCTGGGAGAAGCGAAGTCTCCCTAAGCTAGAAGATCGTTGGGTACAGCCGGGACCAGCTGCTTCGAAAGCATCACCAAACCTTTGCCTGTAGGACATTATTGCAAGAGAGCTTGGCTGAGTAGATTACACAAGAAGGAAAACACACAGCAAGTCAGCAGGATCTAGGAGCAACATGGCAGATGTGACAACCTACATGGTGAGCTGCAGCATGTGCTACATGTTCACAGATCGACCAGAAGAAGAATCCAATTTCACCTGTCAGAAGTGTAGACTAGTGGCCCTTTTAGAAGAAAAGGTGCGGGGTCTGGAAGAAAGAATAGCAACTTTGAAACTCATCAAAGAGAATGAAGACTTTCTAGACAGAACAGAAGCATCTCTACTGGTCACAGAAGGTGCAAAAAGTGTCAGAGAACCTCCAAAAGCAGATGAGTGGAAGCATGTGACCAAAAGAAGCAAGAAGACCATGGAGAAATCACCAACCACACAACTGAAGAACCGATATCAAATCTTTGTAGAGGATGAAGATGGCACACCCAAGAATGAAGCAATACCAGCAAGCAAAAAAGAAAAGGGCACACAGCAACAAGTGACAGCAAAAAGTACAGCCAAGAAGCAACGAAGAGTGGTGGTGGTGGGAGACTCACTACTGAGAGGCACAGAAGCAGCCATCTGCAGACCAGACATAACTGCAAGAGAAGTATGCTGCCTTCCAGGTGCGATGATCAAAGATGTGACCGATAGGATACCAAAGCTCTTCAGCTCCAAGGACGTCCACCCATTTCTTCTGATACATGTTGGCACCAATGACACGGCAAGGAAGGACCTACCGACAATCTGCAAGGACTTTGAAGAGTTGGGGAAGAAAGTAAAGGAACTGGATGCACAGGTAGTTTTTTCTTCTATCCTTCCAGTAGACGGGCATGGCACCAGGAGATGGAACAGGATCCTTGATGCAAACAACTGGCTAAGACGATGGTGCAGACAACAAGGATTCGGATTCCTGGACCACGGTGTGAATTACTTGTACGATGGACTCCTCGCCAGAGACGGACTACACCTCAACAAACCTGGGAAACACACATTCGCCAGAAGACTCGCTACACTCATCAGGAGGGCGTTAAACTAGAAGAAGAGGGGACGGGAAGAAAAACATTAGACTCGAACAAAGACGACCCAGGAAAACATACTCAGAAGGGAGGTAAGAACATTTCTAAAACAATCCACAGTGAGGAGATTGGAACAAAACAAAATCCTCTGAACTGCATGCTCGCAAACGCCAGAAGCCTGACAAACAAGATGGAAGAACTAGAAGCAGAAATATCTACAGGTAACTTTGACATAGTGGGAATAACGGAGACATGGTTAGATGAAAGCTATGACTGGGCAGTTAACTTACAGGGTTACAGTCTGTTTAGAAAGGATCGTAAAAATCGGAGAGGAGGAGGGGTTTGTCTCTATGTAAAGTCTTGTCTAAAGTCCACTTTAAGGGAGGATATTAGCGAAGGGAATGAGGATGTCGAGTCCATATGGGTTGAAATTCATGGAGGGAAAAATGGTAACAAAATTCTCATTGGGGTCTGTTACAAACCCCCAAATATAACAGAAACCATGGAAAGTCTACTTCTAAAGCAGATAGATGAAGCTGCAACCCATAATGAGGTCCTGGTTATGGGGGACTTTAACTACCCGGATATTAACTGGGAAACAGAAACCTGTGAAACCCATAAAGGCAACAGGTTTCTGCTAATAACCAAGAAAAATTATCTTTCACAATTGGTGCAGAATCCAACCAGAGGAGCAGCACTTTTAGACCTAATACTATCTAATAGACCTGACAGAATAACAAATCTGCAGGTGGTCGGGCATTTAGGAAATAGCGACCACAATATTGTACAGTTTCACCTGTCTTTCACTAGGGGGACTTGTCAGGGAGTCACAAAAACATTGAACTTTAGGAAGGCAAAGTTTGAACAGCTTAGAGATGCCCTTAATCTGGTAGACTGGGACAATATCCTCAGAAATGAGAATACAGATAATAAATGGGAAATGTTTAAGAACATCCTAAATAGGCAGTGTAAGCGGTTTATACCTTGTGGGAATAAAAGGACTAGAAATAGGAAAAACCCAATGTGGCTAAACAAAGAAGTAAGACAGGCAATTAACAGTAAAAAGAAAGCATTTGCACTACTAAAGCAGGATGGCACCATTGAAGCTCTAAAAAACTATAGGGAGAAAAATACTTTATCTAAAAAACTAATTAAAGCTGCCAAAAAGGAAACAGAGAAGCACATTGCTAAGGAGAGTAAAACTAATCCCAAACTGTTCTTCAACTATATCAATAGTAAAAGAATAAAAACTGAAAATGTAGGCCCCTTAAAAAATAGTGAGGAAAGAATGGTTGTAGATGACGAGGAAAAAGCTAACATATTAAACACCTTCTTCTCCACGGTATTCACGGTGGAAAATGAAATGCTAGGTGAAATCCCAAGAAACAATGAAAACCCTATATTAAGGGTCGCCAATCTAACCCAAGAAGAGGTGCGAAACCGGCTAAATAAGATTAAAATAGATAAATCTCCGGGTCCGGATGGCATACACCCACGAGTACTAAGAGAACTAAGTAATGTAATAGATAAACCATTATTTCTTATTTTTAGGGACTCTATAGCGACAGGGTCTGTTCCGCAGGACTGGCGCATAGCAAATGTGGTGCCAATATTCAAAAAGGGCTCTAAAAGTGAACCTGGAAATTATAGGCCAGTAAGTCTAACCTCTATTGTTGGTAAAATATTTGAAGGGTTTCTGAGGGATGTTATTCTGGATTATCTCAATGAGAATAACTGTTTAACTCCATATCAGCATGGGTTTATGAGAAATCGCTCCTGTCAAACCAATCTAATCAGTTTTTATGAAGAGGTAAGCTATAGGCTGGACCACGGTGAGTCATTGGACGTGGTATATCTCGATTTTTCCAAAGCGTTTGATACCGTGCCGCACAAGAGGTTGGTACACAAAATGAGAATGCTTGGTCTGGGGGAAAATGTGTGTAAATGGGTTAGTAACTGGCTTAGTGATAGAAAGCAGAGGGTGGTTATAAATGGTATAGTCTCTAACTGGGTCGCTGTGACCAGTGGGGTACCGCAGGGGTCGGTATTGGGACCTGTTCTCTTCAACATATTCATTAATGATCTGGTAGAAGGTTTACACAGTAAAATATCGATATTTGCAGATGATACAAAACTATGTAAAGCAGTTAATACAAGAGAAGATAGTATTCTGCTACAGATGGATCTGGATAAGTTGGAAACTTGGGCTGAAAGGTGGCAGATGAGGTTTAACAATGATAAATGTAAGGTTATACACATGGGAAGAAGGAATCAATATCACCATTACACACTGAACGGGAAACCACTGGGTAAATCTGACAGGGAGAAGGACTTGGGGATCCTAGTTAATGATAAACTTACCTGGAGCAGCCAGTGCCAGGCAGCAGCTGCCAAGGCAAACAGGATCATGGGGTGCATTAAAAGAGGTCTGGATACACATGATGAGAGCATTATACTGCCTCTGTACAAATCCCTAGTTAGACCGCACATGGAGTACTGTGTCCAGTTTTGGGCACCGGTGCTCAGGAAGGATATAATGGAACTAGAGAGAGTACAAAGGAGGGCAACAAAATTAATAAAGGGGATGGGAGAACTACAATACCCAGATAGATTAGCGAAATTAGGATTATTTAGTCTAGAAAAAAGACGACTGAGGGGCGATCTAATAACCATGTATAAGTATATAAGGGGACAATACAAATATCTCGCTGAGGATCTGTTTATACCAAGGAAGGTGACGGGCACAAGGGGGCATTCTTTGCGTCTGGAGGAGAGAAGGTTTTTCCACCAACATAGAAGAGGATTCTTTACTGTTAGGGCAGTGAGAATCTGGAATTGCTTGCCTGAGGAGGTGGTGATGGCGAACTCAGTCGAGGGGTTCAAGAGAGGCCTGGATGTCTTCCTGGAGCAGAACAATATTGTATCATACAATTATTAGGTTCTGTAGAAGGACGTAGATCTGGGTATTTATTATAATGGAATATAGGCTGAACTGGATGGACAAATGTCTTTTTTCGGCCTTACTAACTATGTTACTATGTTACCTTGTTCCCAAGTATTGGCAAAAACTGGTGTCCGTTTCCAGGCCGGGAATATCTGCACCCTTAGACCCCTAGGTACAATTGACACCCTGAGATACTCTTTAAGGCTCTGAATGTTCCACCATAATCTTATGCCCAATTTATGTGCAGCAGTTAAATCATCAGATAGCTGTGAAAAATCTGGATCCTAAACTGCCATACTGCTCGATGAGAATATATTAGCAGATTGATTTGGCCATGTGGCCTCCCGAGCCTCCCAGTCCATCCAGTACAACCACAGTAATATGCCAATAACCAAGAAAAAATGTGGTCAAAATGATAATAATAAATACCAACGAACTATGCAGCGTGCACTGCAGGAAAGCCACCAAAGGTGGAAAAGCAGTAAGGAAACAAAAGGAAGGGATGCACGGCTATATAATATTATAAGGATAGGGTGCAACATCATACATTAGGGTATAGCATGAAAAAAGAACAAGAAATGCAATAATGATGTGCACACCTAGCATCATAACCATAAAAGATACATTTCCACGACGGCACACTGGGTTAACCTGGTGGAGTCAGGGACAAAGTCAGAGGCTGGGACATCACACATCTTACCCACACCAAGAATAACGGGCCCAACTTCCATCAGGATTTCAGTCGCCTTGCATTTGTAAAAAAGTCCTTACTGAGAGCTGTAAGCGCTGGGAAAAATATGTAGCCAACTCCTCTTATCAAGCTGAGACTGAAGTTTATTTGGAGATTTTGCGGCGGAACAGCACAGTCAGTGAAATGAAGCCTACAGGCATGGACAGGAGTCCAAAGTGACACTGGGACATCTGGCCATGGTCCGGCCCTAGTCTGGCCATAGTGTGGCCCAGCGGCAGAATGGCGATGTAATAGCCCTGAACAACAGTAACAGGGGCTTTTTATACATGATATAGACAAAGAAAGCACATTGCGGCAAAAAGGGTGTATACATGATAACATCATACTGCGAAAAAATACACATCCAAGGACAAAGCATAAAATGGTTAAATGTAATGACTTTGAGGCTCTTTACACCAAACTCCATTAGAACTGGTAAATTTCCATCTTCCTCTTAGTAACTGTCATTGATCACTTAGTACACTTACTTATTACCATATGTTTACCATTTTTCCATACTCATGGCCCTGCAGCTGATCCAATTAACCTGTGTGTATGCCAGCTATGCCTGCTAATAGCCATGATCTCATCTTGTGTCCCCAATCTGTCTATGACTTTCAGAAGTATTGTACATCTTAGAATTAGTTGGTTTCTAACGTTGCACAAGATGGCTGCTAGAGCTAACATGGCTGTTGAGTATATTATGACTGAGTGACCATTCTCTTACAAGTCCCCCTCTTGTACTCTATCCAGAGTACAACATACAGTACTCTAATATTCATGGGTGAATTATTGAAAATAAGATTGTCAAGGTAATTCATCGTTTTATGCACTTGTGTGTGTGTGTAATATCAAAAATCCCTAAAAAAACACAAAAACAGAATAAAAAATAATTCAAATATTAGTCCTAAAAATAAGTTGCATAATAGTTAAGTGTTTTGGTCCATGTTTTGTCTTTTTCTTCTCATTCTTTGGTTTCCGGATTTTCCCGATCTTCTCCCCCTATCACACTATCAGAATCCCACTGTATAGTGTGAAACATCCTCTCCAAATCATCCAGTAGGTTCAAGGTTCCAGGAGTCAAATATGAAAATCTTCATCTGACCTGGAGAAAACAGAAAAAAGTGGAGTATCAGTCCCTACCAGAAATCTCAGTAAGATGTGTACGCTGATCAATATGAACAATTCTAACCCCTTTGTGCCTTGGTTTGTTAACCCTGCACACTCCTAAAACTATAAGGCCAATTCCTTTGAGTAACAAAGGTACCTTCTCAATTTGCTTCCCAGGGTCCCGTCTTTTTGAGATTTTTAACCATAACCTAAGCTTCTTTAAACTTTAGGACTTTCAGTGGTGTCTGTAAAATTAAGGAAGCAAATCCCACTATATGTCACACTTGATTCATAGTCCAGTGCATGCCCAGTAGGTGCTTCATGCACAGAGTGAATCCTTTCTCCACGGGGTTGAGCAACCTAGAGTAGTAGCCTAGGGCATACAGCGGACTGGACACTTCGGGGCTATCTTTGGACCATTTTTGTAAAAGCACCGAGGAAACAGATATATCACCGGTGTCAGTTTGGATGTAAAAGGGTTGGGGAGGGTCACAGGGTTAACCAATGCAGTGGCCACCATAAGGGCGCCCTTCAAACTTTCAAAAGCCTGCAAGGGTTCTCCCTCTGCAATGCCAGGAGCGAAATCATTATCAACATCTTTTAGTAAATCATACAGTGGTTTAGCCAGATGAGCAAACTCTTCAATAAATTCTTTGGAAAAATTGATAAGACCCCAAAATTTTCTAAGCTCGGAAATATTAGTTGGTATGGGGACAACTTGGATAGCTTTAACCCTATCATGCATTGGTTTCTTTCTTTCTGCTGAGACAGACACACCCAGAAACTTAACCTCTGACCTCATCATTTGTACTTTACCTAGGCACATTTTGAGTCCTGCATCTTGCAAAGTATGATAGACATTTTCAAGGGTCTCTTTATGCTCACATTCATCGACAGTTTGAATTAATAAATCACCAACATATTGTATGCAAATTGCCTCTTCTGAGAAAAAGAGGACCTAAACTCTATAGCTCCACCTGTTGGAAGTAGCGATCCTACAAGTCGCAATCAACCCTTTAACGAGTCGTGCAATATGACTTAGAATAAAAGCCAAATCAATATCTCAATTCGCAGACACGGTGTTTCGGGCTGTTGGCCCTCGTCAACATATTGTACACCATACAACATATTGCAGGACTTTGTCTCCGTAGCCAAAGGGTTCTAAAACCTGAGCCAATGCCTGATGAAAATACATAGCATAACTGTGAGATCCCATGGGCAATCGCGTGAACAAGTACTGCACTTTCTCAAACGTGAATGCAAAGCGGAGGGCAGATTTTAGGGGTACTGAGAAAAAGCCATTTGCAATGTCCAAACAGGAAAACACTTTACCATCACTCATCAGCTGTGACATCACTACAGGGACAGATGCATCAAGGTGAGCTGCTGAAGGAGTGTACTTACTTACAAGTCTCAAGTCCACAACCATTCAAAAGCTGCCATCGTCCTTTTTTACAGGCAAATGGGACAGTTACACAGAGAATTACCTTTTAGGGTATGTGCACACGTCAGGATTTCTGGCAGAAATTTTCCTGACAAAAACCGGACATTTCTGCCAGAAATCCGCATGTGGATTTTTCACGTTTTTTTACGCGTTTTTGATGCGGTTTTTGTGCGTTTTTTTCCCAAATGCATAGAATTGCGGGAAAAATGCAGAAAATCCGCAAAAAGAATGAACATGCTCATTTTTTTTACCGCGATGCGTTTTTTTGTCGCAGAAAAAAAAGCATCCATGTGCAGAAAACATGCAGAATGCATTCTAAATGATAGAATGCATAATGTATGCGTTTGTAATGAGTTTTTATAGCGTTTTTAGCGCGAAAAAACACGGAAAAAAAGCGAAAAAACCTGAACGTGTGCACATGGCCTGAACAACAGTAACAGGGGCATTTTATACATGATGTAGACAAAGAAAGCACATTGAGGCAAAAAGGGTGTATACATGATAACATCATACTGCGAAAAAATATACATCCAAGGACAAAGCATAAAATGGTTAAATGCAATGACTTAAAGGCCATGTTCACACGTTCCTGATTTCCCTGCTGTTTTTTCTGCACTAAAAACCGCAGCTCTTGGCAGAAAACGCAGGTCCTTTTTTATGCGTTTTTGGTGTGTTTTTTATGCGTTTTTTGATGCGTTTTTTAGTGCGTTTTTTAATGCAGTTTTCTATGCAGAGTCTGTGTGTTTTCTAGGAAGTTTTTTAGGGTTAAAATGGCTGAAAATACCCTAACCCTACCCCTACCCCTAACCCTACCCCTAACCCTAACCCTAACCCTACCCCTAACCCTACCCCTACCCCTAACCCTACCCCTAACCCTAACCCTACCCCTACCCCTAACCCTACCCCTAACCCTACCCCTATTCTAACCTTAGTGGAAAAAAAAAATCTTTATTTTTTTATTGTCCCTACCTATGGGGGTGACAAAGGGGGGGGGGGGTCATTTACTATTTTTTTTATTTTGATCACTGAGATAGATTATATCTCAGTGATCAAAATGCACTTTGGAACGAATCTGCCGGCCGGCAGATTCGGCGGGCGCACGGGGGGGGGGGGGGGCATCGGAGCACGGGGGGTGGCATCGGAGCATGGGGGGGTGGGATTGGGGCCCGGGGGGGCAGCCACACTGCAGCGGTTCTGCACCACAAACCGCAGAAAACCCGCAGATATTTTTTCGGGTTTTACTGCGGGTTTGACCTCACAATGGAGGTCAATGGGTGCAGAACTGCTGCAGTTCCGCAAAAAGAAGTGACATGGTACTTCTTTTTTACCGCAGCTATTCAGCGTGGCTTTTTTAGTTAATTCCCGCATCATGTGCACAGTGGTTCCTGTTTTCCATAGGGTACAGTGTACTGTACCCTGCATGGAAAACAGCTGCGGACCCGCAGCGGCAAAATCGCGGCGGTTCCACAGTAAAAAACGCACTGTATGAACATGGCCTAAAGCTCTTTACGCCAGACTCCAATAGAACTCCTAAGTTTCCATGTTCCTCTTAGTAACTGTTATTTATTACCATATGTTTACCCTTTTTCCATTCTCATGGCCCTGCAGCTGATCCAATTAACCTGTGTGTATGCCAGCTATACCTGCTAATGGCCATGATCTCATCTTGTGTCTCCAAACTGTCTATGACTTTCAAGAGTACATCTTAGAATTAGTTGCTTTCTAACTTTGCACAAGATGGCTGCTAGAGCCAGCATAGCTGTTCAGTATGTTATGATTGACCATTCTCTTACAGTATTCCAGTTCCTGTCTCTCCTCCTCCTCCTCCTCATCCTCAGTGGAACTAGCCTCCCCATAACTCGCCTTGGTGAAGCGACAGCACACTCTGTTCAAGCTCATCTGTTTAGGTGATAAAGCTCACATCATAGGCGAGCTGTTGAAAGGGCTAAAAGAACAGACCGATCAGTGGCTCTCCCCACTGAACCTCCAACTAGGTCTGGTTGTGTGCGACAAAGGGCGTAACTTGGTGGCAGCTTTAAAGCTCGGTAACCGGGTACACGTTCTATGCATGACCCAAGTGCTGAACTTGATTGTACAGCAGTTTTTAAAAACATACTCTGACTTTCCGGACCTACTTGCCAAGGTACACTGTGCCAGCGCACATTTCCAAAAGTCATTTCACAGGTCTAGCTTTAATTTGCCTCATTACAAACTGATTTGTACTGCAGTACTTTGGTCTGCCCTCAACAGAGCAGATAAGTAAACCTGTGCAGAGGAGCGTGATGCCGGGGAGCCATGAAGCAAGCAGGAGGGTGGCGATCATAAGAAGATGGGAGGTGCTGGACCCAGACCTGTGATACCCATTGGACCAATCCACATCGCAGATGAGTTATTTTTCTTATCTTTCAGGTTGGATCGGGGCTTATCTGCGGCATTATATAATGCTGTAGATAAGCCCTGAAAGGGAGTGGCCGTATCTTATATCAGCCAATCTTCGTGACAGGTTACCTTTAACAGAAATAAACACTTGAAATAGATCACTCTGTTTGTAATGATTCGATATAATATGAGAGTTTCACTTTTAGTGTCGAAGAACTGAAATAAATTAACTTTTTGATGATATTCTAATTTTTTGAGAAGCAACTGTTTATGACTATGTGATGTAGGTTGTTATCAAGCATGATCTCAACATTCACGCCCCATGGACAGTGCATGGGTCACTTTCTGTTGAGGAACAGCTGCTCTGTTGACGTAAAACAGCAGAATCTCCGTCAGGAGCTGTTCACGATGACTGCTCTGAACAGACAGAGATCACAACAAGCAAGTAATTAGCAACTACCTCCCTGTCAGTTCTTAGCCCACTAGGAAAAATGTAAAACAGTACTGAAGAGCCCCTTTAACATTATCCAATTATGATGGCTGTGGTTCTTACCATTTGTGTTGGTTTCCTAACAAAGTTTTGGTCAACCTTCATCTGTTTCATAAAAGTCATAGTATGTGTCCTTTATGGGGATCTTAGTGTTGAGCTCCAGCATAGTAGATATTGGTGGCCGGTAGACCTACGTCAACTTTTTGGCAGATTTCCTTAGATTTTATTTGTCATATTGCAAGTGTCTTTTTATCACTGATTTCTAATCAAGAGATAAATGTCACTATAGGAGGAAAGGGAGCCCTGATATATTCTACATTCCGATGGTATGAATCCGATGAGTCAGACATGGAGAAGGCGAGTAAAATACTTTGTTGGGAGCTCATAATTGCTTTAATATTTTACTTAAGTGAATTGAAGATCAATTTATCAAATGTGATAGGGGTTGTCCAAGTGTGAGATTTTTGTGATGTGACACATAGGACATTGTTTATGAAGTCTATCATCCCATCACAAAGACTATATAAAGACGGTATTTCCTATTTCCAAGAGTTTGGGATATTCTCCATCTGCATCGTCAAGACACAGGACTAAGTGATTGGCACCATGGGGAGCGGACCGAGGCCCAACGGGCTTTTACTCTTGTTCCTCTTATTGCTCAAAGGTAAGTAACCTACCAGTTTGATTTGCTTGAGACAGATTCTAATTAATTTGAAATTATTTTAATTAGTCAAATAGCTTAAAAAATAGTTTAGACACTACAGTAACTTTGGTATTATCAACTAAATTTAAGATATTGGCATTACACGTAATTAGGATCCAATTGAAGTTCTTGATTGGGCTTAGAGATAGCTAAGATTTAACAGTGATTTAACAAACCTAGAAAAAAAATAATACGAAGATCATTTTTTTAAATTTATGATTTTTCTTTATTTTTTTTTCTCAAATTTCGAAGTTTACAATAAATAAAAAAGAACAATAAAATACATTTTCTAAGGTGATATAAAATAAATAATACAATATCAAACAATACATCATTTAATATAGTAAAAAAAATAATAAAATAAAATATGGTCAATTTTTCAAAAATGTAGTTATTTATTTATAACTTAAGAATTATCACCGCCCATAAGCTGGAAATCCCTAGGAATCAATTTGATTTAATAATTTAGCAAAATGAAGGCAACATTTGCCAGGTGGGTAGTCCTCCGTTATGAATTTTCAGGGGACAAAGCATTTTAGAATGGGGCGAGATTTATTATTTACCCTATATTTTTTTGTGTCTCAACCTAAGCATTTACTGTGAGGTTTGCTTAGATGTTCTTCCAAATAAAATGGCCCGGCGATGATGTTATTACGAAGAAAACAAACATTATTTTAGGTCATTGAATTAATGAAGAAAACTGATCATCTCTGAACGAATATTAGGATTTATAAAGCAAAAGATAACATTATGGGGGAAAAATAAAACAAGAGCACAAAAATATTAGTCCCATGGAAAAGCAATAACAAAAAAACTAACAAACAAAACAAAAGAGGGAAAGATATATCGTACATCCCACAATTATGTTTTTTAGCTTTTAAAGTAATATTTTAGGGGGAAAATATACTTTTTGCTGTGAGCATGTATTCTCACCTCTTTAACCCATTACTTGACAAATTAAATTTTTTACAAGTACGGATTTTTCGGAAAAGGGCGTCCTGATATTCAATTAAAAATGACAATGACACGATTTCCTATTTTGGAAAACATTCATTTTACAAACACAACATAAAAAAATGGACCTAATTAAAAAAATGATAAAATCTTAGTTGCTAGAAGCTAAAGATTAGGCGTCCCCCCAAAAAAGGACATTGGTAGATAAAGTGTCGCCAAATTTAATAAGGCAAACTGCATCCATAATTAAATAGATCTCATAGAGCTGATGTACTCGCTTTGGAAAGCTATGTTAGAATACCTAGAAAATCCTAAAATAAAATGTTTACGTTTTGCGAGTTGAAATGGGTCTCTTAAAATGGTCATTGCAATATAGGAGAGAGGGACTTTCAAAAAGGATTGTACAGGAGGAGACAAGTCTAAGAGATCAGTGATGAGCGAGTGTACTCGCACGCTCGGGTGGTCTCCGAGTATTTATGACTGCTCGGAGATTTAGCTTTCCTTGCCACAGCTGGATGATTTGCGCCCACTAGACAGCTTGATTACATGTGGGGATTCCTTTTCAACCAGGCAACCCCCACCTGTACTCAGCCTGGCTAGCAGCCGTAAATCATCCAGCTGAGGCAAGGAAAACTAAATCTTCGAGCACTAAAAAATACTCGGAGACCACCCGAGCGTGCTCAGGAAAACCCGAGCAACGAGTACACTCGCTCATCACCATAAGAGATCCTTCGAATAATGTGTGCAGTTTGTATGGTGATTTCTGGGGACCGATCTGTATGAATCGGTAACATTGAGATATCTTATCACTGTGAACACGATTGGGGGAGGAACCTATTCACTATTATCCTCATAATGACGAATCGTGTATCGAGCAGGATTAGTATTCTATTCTAGCAATTAGTGGCCATCAAATCAATTGAACTTAGAGAATAAATAATGTTTCCTGCCTACGAAAGTGAACACCAAACTCCCAGGGTGCACCAGATAGTAGGAGACCAGAAACCAAATCTGCCCCTCAAGACCAAAAACCCCCTTCTAAAACGTACAATCCGACTGAGTGTCCTACCTGACAGACGCTGCTGCTCGTATTATTACAGATGTTGGCTCTGAACACTCCGACACAATCTGTAACATATAATTAAGTGTCTTAATGAGGCACCATCAATCATCTATGGCTGCCAAGTTCTCCAATTAATGAATGCCTCTTCCATGGAAACACCTTGTAATCACTCAAACAAGAAGAAAGTGAGGCTGCCGCCAGACTGCTTCCTACGTGAAGCAAAACTGCAATAAGTTCCCGACCTTCCCTATATGGGGTATATCATATTTATGTCTTCTCATGTGCCCCTTTGGCACCAGTGCAACCACTGCCCCCATGGAGCTGCACGATTCATCGGATGATTGGTTCTAAAATATGTCCTTGTTCATCCACATCAATGGATATGTCTACTCCTGTCTTTCTTTTGGATTGTAAAGTTTGGTAAAAAATAACAAAAGGAGAATCTGAAGAACATCAGTCTCGATACGGAGTGAGCTCCACCCTATAGCTAGTTGGGCTTAAAGGGAAGGTGCCGCAATTTTTTTTTTATTAAAAATTCTTTTTTATATAAACAATTATCTTTAATACAAAATAAAATTTTTTACCTTTAATATCTTTTTTATTATTAATTATTTTTTCAGCCACTTGGCGCCGCCATTTTGGTTTGCAGGAGTGTAAGTGTAGCTGCACGACACTTACACTCTGCAAATACGGCTGCCCTGGGCATTGGAGACTGCGGTCGGCATCCGACCCTATACTTTACATTGAGCTGCTCCCTGCTGTGATCTGGCCATGCCCCCTGGGCCGTCCACATCACAGCAGAGGGAGGAGATTGGCGCCATCTTTCTGGAGTATCTGTGAGCCCCACTTGAGAGCTGTGCTGTTGGAGGGGCAGCTCCATCTGTTTCCCCCTTCACATTGTCAGCAGCACCCATTCCCTGCCCTATTCTGTGCTGCGGTGAGCTGGCTGTAATCTCTAGAATCGCCAGAGAGGGTGAAGGAGTGCTGTGGTCTGATGTCCTCTTATCAGGAGCTGCAGAGAGGTTACAGGGGGGGCAAGAATCTCTGTGCTGCTCTGTGCTGCTCCAACCCTGCCTTTCACTGCAGCTCCTCATCAGGACATCAGACCGTGTATCTAATTCTATACTGTGTGATACTGACTGCTGACCCATGTATCTGATCCTATACTATGTGATACTGTCTGCTGACCCGTGTATCTAATCCTATACTGTGTGATACTGTGTGCTGACCCGTGTATCTAATCCTATACTGTGTGATACTGCCTGCTGACCCATGTATCTAATCCTATAATGTGTGATATTGACTGCTGACCCGTGTATCTAATCCTATACTGTGTGATACTTTCTGCTGACCCGTGTATCTAATCCTATACTGTGTGATACAGTCTGCTGACACGTGTATCTAATCCTCTCCTGTGTGATACTGACTGTTGACTCGTCTATCTAATCCTCTCCTGTGTGATACTGACTGCTGACCCATATATCTAATCTTCACCTGTGTGATACTGTCAGCTGACCCATGTATCTAATCCTCTCCTGTGTGGTACTGACTGCTGAGCCATGTATCTAATCCTATCCTGTGTGATACTGACTGCTGACCCATATATCTAATCTTCTCCTGTGTGATACTGTCTGCTGACCCATGTATCTAATCCTATCCTGTGTGATACTGCTGAGCCGTGTATCTAATCCTCTCCTGTGTGATAGTGATCGCTGACCCGTCTATCTAATCCTCTCCTGTGTGATACTGACTGCTGACCCGTGTATCTAATCCTATCCTGTGTAATACTGTCTCTTGAGCTGTGTATCTAATCCTCTCCTATATGATACTGACTCCTGAGCTGAGCAGCTGCACACGGGTCTGGGGTAATAGAGGGGGCAGCATGACCTCCAGTTAGGTGCAGTCAGGGGAAGGCTTGTGAGTAGTGTTGAGCATTCCGATACCGCAAGTATCGGGTATCGGCCGATACTTGCGGTATCGGAATTCCGATACCGAGATCCGATATTTTTGTGATATCGGGTATCGGTATCGAATCAATAGGAATGTGTAAAATAAAGAATTAAAATAAAAAATATTGATATGCTCACCTCTCCGGCGGCCCCTGGACTTCACACTGCTAATCGGGAGGCTTCTTTGTTTAAAAAGCGCGCCTTTCGGACCTGTGAATGACGTCCCGGCTTCTGATTGGTCGCGTGCCGCCCATGTGACCGGCACGCGACCAATCAGAGGCCGCGACGTCATTCGCAGGTCCTCAATTCCTAGAATTAGCAGTTTTGTGAATGAGAATGACGTCGCGGCTTCTGATTGGCCGCGTGCCGGTCACATGGGCGGCACGCGACCAATCAGAAGCCGGGACGTCATTCACAGGTCCGAAAGGCGCGCTTTTTAAACAAAGAAGCCTCCCGGTTAGCAGCGTGAAGTCCAGGGGCCGCCGGAGAGGTGAGCATATCAATATTTTTTATTTTAATTCTTTATTTTACACATCCCTATGGATCCCAGGGCCTGAAGGAGAGTTTCCTCTCCTTCAGACCCTGGGAACCATGAGAATACCTTCCGATACTTGATGTCCCATTGACTTGTATTGGTATCGGATATCGGTATCGGCGATATCCGATATTTTTCGGGTATCGGCCGATACTATCCGATACCGATACTTTCAAGTATCGGACGGTATCGCTCAACACTACTGGTGAGGCAGCTGAAGAGAGGGGTCTCATTTTCTATCATTACTATTTGGCTACATTTCCCCCCAGCCTGTATCACAGCGTCACCCCAGACTGCGCCAGTCTCCTCGCTTTCACACAGGACAGGATCTGAGGAGGGGAATGGGGTCTGCATGCAAAGTCTGGATCACAACAGGCCATCAATCCGCAGAAATGTTTCCTGTTTTTTTGTGGAGCAGACGGTCCATCCATGTGTATAAAAGACAGCGCTCTATGTACAATCCCTGGCTGCTCCGCGCACTGAACATGGTGCCTCCATACACAAGCACACTGCTCTCCTGAAATACTCTGTGCTGCTGTGACCCTGCTCCCTCCACCATATATCTCCCAGAATCCTTGCTGCCTGCCATCCTCGGTGACTGTCTACTTGTCAGTATAACTTTGCAATCACCAACAAAATGGCTGCTCACTGGCTTCCTGAATATCATCCTCTCTTATTCCTTACGAAACACCCAAGAGGAGAGGAGACATCACACACACACACACACGCACGCACACACACACACACGTCAGCAGACTCCGCCCATATTTACTGCAGTGCTGTAATGTGAGCTAGTTGTACACTAGGTTTGCCTCCAATTTCAGTAGCTGCTCCCCCTAGTGGAAAAGCCAAACTTTTTCAAATTATTTTTCATATTTTACTAAATTATAAACAAATGACAATATTTTTTAAGAAAATGTAAACATTAATTATTCAAAATCCACCTCCTACCTGTAGTACCTGCAGTTTTATCACAATACAGTTGTGTCCTTTCTTACCTTTCCAGTGTAGTCAACATATCCCGAGACGAGCAGGGTTAGATAACGAGCTTTGAAAAAAAAAAAGTCATGAATTTTATTTACAATGGATAAGGAATATGGTGGTTCAAAGACTGCACGGCCCGAGGTTCAAAGAAACGATCACACACGAAGGGGAAGCCTGAATGTGGTCTATTGTCAACGCGTTTCAAGGTTTCCAAACCACTTCGTCAGAAAAAAGCCAGAATGATAGAGTCTTTTGATAGAATTTACTCCATCAGGAAATGTTTCGGATATACTTATCTATTAATCTGTGATTCACAAATTTGCAGAAGTTCGGTCAGGAACATTTGATTCACGTGAAATTTATTTGATGCAAATCGTAATGTCTTAGGCTGTGTGCACACGCTGCTGATTTTTTGCGTTTTTTTCGCGATAAAAACGCTATAAAACTGCAAAAAAAAGAGCATACAATATGCATCCCATTATTTAGAATGAATTCCGCAATTTTTGTGCACATGATTGCGGTAAAAAACGCAGCATGTTCATTAAGGCTATGTGCACACGTAGTCTGGGTCCACTGCGGATTTTGCTGCAGCGGATTCCAGCAGATTTGATAAATCCACAGTGAAAAACCGCTGCGGATTTATCGCGGATTAACCGCGGTTTTCCTGCGGTTTCCACTGCGGATTTAGAACTGCAGTTTTCCATAAGGGCAGTTGTAAATCCGCTGCGGAAAACGCACAAAAGAAGTGACCTGCTGCGGAATGTAAACCGCTGCGTTTCCGCGCGGTTTTTTCCGCAGCATGTGCACAGCGTTTTTTTTTTTTCCCATACGTTTACATTGAACTGTAAACTCATGGGAAACTGCAGCAAAATCCACATCGTGTGCACATAGCCTAATTTTGTGGGGGTTTTTTTGCGAATTTCCCACTATAAAATGCATTGGGAAATGTCCGGAAAAAATGCACCAAAACCGCGGTAATAACGCGTAAAAAACGCATGCAGATTTCTTGCAGAAAATTTCAGGTTTTTCTAAGGAATTTTCTGCAAGAAATCCTGAACGTGTGCACATAGCCTTATTGTTTTTTAAGGTCTTTTTACACCCAAGACCATAATAAATAGAAAAAAAGTGAAAAATATATAAACTTTCACCTGTCCCCAGCTCTTTTTCTTATTGGGCAGCCTCCTTCTTGGTCATTCAAGTCCAGCCTTAGCTCACTGGCTAACAGTGCTCTTCATGCCATGTCTTCATATCTGTGGCGTGAAGAAGACAAGAAGCCAGAGATTGGAGAGTGGACCACAACAAGAACATGATGAGGGCTGGGCAGATTTAAGTACAATTTATTATATTTATTTTTTTTAATAGACCTCAAAATTAGTCAAATCCTAAAAAATGGGATTTTACAAAACCTGAATCTTTTGCGAGGTTTTAGGAGAAAACGGTTCACGTCCCAGCAATTCATTCATCACATGTAACCACGTAAAGGTTGTGATGTGAATTGCAGCTTATCAAGGGTTGGACTGGGATATGACAAAAATCCCTCCCTCGCTCTTGGCTCTCAGTTCATCGTTCATGAATTTTTGACCAATTATCAGGCAGGGGCATCCTATTTTACCACTTACTCAATCTGTCCCTTAGTTGCCATCTTAGAATCTACAGTAACGCATTCCATTCTTACGATTCCAGGGCAGATTTCATTTCTTTCCCAAGTTTCTAAAAGGAATTCCATTGGGTCCCAACTCACCGCAAGATTAATGCATATTCTAAAGATCGTGAGACTGCAAGGCCGAATAAAAATGTGATAATGTGTGATCCAAGTGGGCAGCCATTGTTTATTTACAGCATCATATAAGAGAGTACAGGCATCATACAGAAGGGACTCCGGTCTATTAGAGAAAAGAGAGATGTTGCACTGCTGCGTATTACATATTGTAGGCCTTTATATACTTTAGCATCAGAGAATAAAATAAAATGCTGAATGTGATGCTTACATGCACTGCCACACTGAATAATCTAGTGGATCACAAATGATTTTCTGTGGTGCAGTGATCTGAATATGATACATAATGCATCATGAGGAAATGTTTTACAAACTTAATTCTACTGTTTTCTTTTAAATGATTAATGCAGCTCTAACCAGTTGTGAAGCACAGTCAACTAATACAGCACAAACAACTGCATCTCCCACAACAACTGTACCACCTATTACAACTGAACCTCCTACTTCAACTGCACCTCCTACTACAACTGCATCGCCTACTACTAGTGCACTTCGCACAACAACTGCACCACCTACTACAACTGAACCTTCGACTACAACTACACCTCCCACTACTACTGCACCTCCAACTACAACTGCACCTCCCACTACTACTGCACCACCTACAACAACTGAACCTCCAACTACAACTGCACCTCCCACTACTACTGCACCTCTAACTACAACTGCACCTCCTACTACTACTGCACCACCTACAACTGCATCTCCAACAACAACTACACCACCTACTACAACTGCACCTCCTACTACAACTGCACCTCCTACTACAACTGCATCGCCTACTACTAGTGCACCTCCCACAACAACTGTATCACCTATTACAACTGAACCTCCAACTACAACTGCACCTCCCATTACTACTGCACCTCCAACTACAACTGCACCTCCCACTACTACTGCACCACCTACAACAACTGAACCTCCAACTACAACTGCACCTCCCACTACTACTGCACCTCTAACTACAACTGCACCTCCCACTACTACTGCACCACCTACAACTGCATCTCCAACTACAACTGCACAACCTACTACAACTGCACCTCCTACTACAACTGCATCGCCTACTACAACTGCATCGTCTACTACTAGTGCACCTCCCACAACAACTGTACCACCTATTACAACTGAACCTCCAACTACAACCGCACCTCCCACTACTACTGCACCTCCCACTACTACTGCACCTCCAACTACAACTGCACCTCCCACTACTACTGCCCCACCTACAACAACTGTACCTCCAACTACAACTGCACCTCCCACTACTACTGCACCTCCAACTACAACTGCACCTCCCACTACTACTGCACCACCTACAACTGCATCTCCAACTACAACTGCACCACCTACTACAACTGCACCTCCTACTACAACTGCACCTCCTACTACAACTGCATCGCCTACTACTAGTGCACCTCCCACAACAACTGTACCACCTATTACAACTGAACCTCCAACTACAACCGCACCTCCCACTACTACTGCACCTCCCACTACTACTGCACCTCCAACTACAACTGCACCTCCCACTACTACTGCACTACCTACAACAACTGAACCTCCAACTACAACTGCACCTCCCACTACTACTGCACCTCCAACTACAACTGCACCTCCCACTACTACTGCACCACCTACAACTGCATCTCCAACTACAACTGCACCACCTACTACAACTGCACCTCCTACTACAACTGCACCTCCTACTACAACTGCATCGCCTACTACTAGTGCACCTCCCACAACAACTGTACCACCTATTACAACTGAACCTCCAACTACAACCGCACCTCCCACTACTACTGCACCTCCCACTACTACTGCACCTCCAACTACAACTGCACCTCCCACTACTACTGCCCCACCTACAACAACTGTACCTCCAACTACAACTGCACCTCCCACTACTACTGCACCTCCAACTACAACTGCACCTCCCACTACTACTGCACCACCTACAACTGCATCTCCAACTACAACTGCACCACCTACGACAACTGCACCTCCTACTACAACTGCACCTCCTACTACAACTGCATCGCCTACTACTAGTGCACCTCCCACAACAACTGTACCACCTATTACAACTGAACCTCCAACTACAACCGCACCTCCCACTACTACTGCACCTCCCACTACTACTGCACCTCCAACTACAACTGCACCTCCCACTACTACTGCACTACCTACAACAACTGAACCTCCAACTACAACTGCACCTCCCACTACTACTGCACCTCCAACTACAACTGCACCTCCCACTACTACTGCACCACCTACAACTGCATCTCCAACTACAACTGCACCACCTACTACAACTGCACCTCCTACTACAACTGCACCTCCTACTACAACTGCATCGCCTACTACTAGTGCACCTCCCACAACAACTGTACCACCTATTACAACTGAACCTCCAACTACAACCGCACCTCCCACTACTACTGCACCTCCCACTACTACTGTACCTCCAACTACAACTGCACCTCCCACTACTACTGCCCCACCTACAACAACTGTACCTCCAACTACAACTGCATCTCCCACTTCTACTGTACCTCCAAGTACAACTGCACCTCCTACTACAACTGCACCTCCTACTACAACTGTATCGCCTACTACTAGTGCACCTCCCACAACAACTGTACCACCTATTACAACTGAAACTCCAACTACAACTGCACCTCCCACTACTACTGCATCTCCCACTACTACTGCACCTCCAACTACAACTGCACCTCCAACTACAACTGCACCTACCACTACTACTGCACCACCTACAACAACTGCACCTCCAACTACAACTGCATCTCCAACTACAACTGCACCTCCTACTACAACTGCATTGCCTACTACTAGTGCACCTCCCACAACAACTGTACCACCTATTACAACTGAACCTCCAACTACAACTGCACCTCCCACTTCTACTGCACCTCCCACTACTACTGCACCTTCAACTACAACTGCACCTCCCACTACTACTGCCACACGTACAACAACTGTACCTCCAACTACAACAGCATCTCCCACTACTACTGCACCACCTACAACTGCATCTCCAACTACAACTGAACCACCTACCACAACTGCACCTCCAACTACAACTGCACCTCCTACTACAACTGCATCACCTACAACAACTGTACCTCCAACTACAACTGCACCTCCCACTACTACTGCACCTCCAACTACAACTGCACCTCCCACTACTACTGCACCACCTACAACAACTGAACCTCCAACTGCAACTGCACCTCCCACTACTACTGCACCTCCCACTACTACTGCACCTCCAACTACAACTGCACCTCCCACTACTACTGCACCACCTACAACAACTGAACCTCCAACTACAACTGCACCACCTACTACAACTGCACCTCGTACTACAACTGCACCTCCTACTACAACTGCATCGCCTACTACTAGTGCACCTCCAACAACAACTGTATCACCTATTACAACTGAACCGCCAACTACAACTGCCCCTCCCACTACTACTGCACCTCCAACTACAACTGCACCTCCCACTACTATTGCACCACCTACAACAACTGAACCTCCAACTACAACTGCACCTCCCACTACTACTGCACCTCCAACTATAACTGCACCTCCCAGTACTACTGCACCACCTACAACTGCATCTCCAACTACAACTGCACCACCTACTACAACTGCACCTCGTACTACAACTGCACCTCCAACTACAACTGCATCTCCCACTACTACTGAACCTCCAACTACAACTGCACCTCCAACTACAACTGCACCTACCACTACTACTGCACCACCTACAACAACTGCACCTCCAACTACAACTGCATCTCCCACTACTACTGCACCATTTACAACTGCATCTCCAACTACAACTGCACCACCTACTACAACTGCACCTCCAACTTCAACTGCACCTCCTACTACAACTGCATCGCCTACTACTAGTGCACCTCCCACAACAACTGTACCACCTATCACAACTGAACCTCCAACTACAACTGCACCTCCCACTACTACTGCACCTCCCACTACTACTGCACCTCCAACTACAACTGCACCTCCCACTACTACTGCCCCACCTACAACAACTGTACCTCCATCTACAACAGCATCTCCCACGACTACTGCACCACCTACAACTGCACCTCCCACTACAACTGCACCACCTACTACAACTGGACCTCCAACTACAACTGCACCTACCACTACTACTGCACCACCTACAACAACTGCACCTCCAACTACAACTGCATCTCCCACTACTACTGCACCATTTACAACTGCATCTCCAACTACAACTGCACCACCTACTACAACTGCACCTCCAACTTCAACTGCACCTCCTACTACAACTGCATCGCCTACTACTAGTGCACCTCCCACAACAACTGTACCACCTATCACAACTGAACCTCCAACTACAACTGCACCTCCCACTACTACTGCACCTCCCACTACTACTGCACCTCCAACTACAACTGCACCTCCCACTACTACTGCCCCACCTACAACAACTGTACCTCCATCTACAACAGCATCTCCCACGACTACTGCACCACCTACAACTGCACCTCCCACTACAACTGCACCACCTACTACAACTGGACCTCCAACTACAACTGCACCTCCTACTACAACTGGACCTCCAACTACAACTGCACCTCCCACTACAACTGGACCTCCAACTACAACTGCACCTCCTACTACAACTGCACCTCCCACTACAACTGCATCTTTCAGTACTACTGCCCCACCTACAACAACTGCACCTCCAACTACAACTGCACCTCCCACTACTACTGCACCACCTACAATTGCACCTCCAACCACTACTTCACCTCCAACTACTACTGAACCTTCCACTACAACTGCATCTCCCACTACTACTGCACCTCCTACTACAAGTGCCACTCCAACTACGACTTCACCTTCAACTTTGACTTCACCTCCTACTACTGATGCACCTACGGCTTCACCTTCAAGTCCAATGTCTCCTGCTTCAACAAACACTGCAACTGCGAGTACCACCTCATCAATTACTACTCCAACTACAACTGCAACTTCAGCGACAAGTAAGTGCCATTTTATTCATTCTATTTAATCAAGGTTTTTATGATGACAAAAATTATAAATAAACATTTCCATCTCTGTCATTTATGATTGAAACTGGAGCGTTCATCTGTGTGAGGCCACATTGTTTTGGGCATTTTTAAGATGAATTGAAGTATAAAATAAGGATAGCACAGTAAGTTCCACTTTTTCCCTAAATCCATAGCTTGGCTGTTCATAGTTTTCACTCAAAGTAAAGTAAGTATCAGAAAGTTTCAGTACTGTTCATCATTATACATCAATTAAGCTGTATTCTCAGAAAACAGGTTGAAAATATTTTCAAAGAAAGGAGTTTCTTCCACTGAGTAATACGGCTGGCTCACATTAATTGTATTACACCACCATCTAGTGTGCAGTAATAAATCTTTTTTATAGAGGCATAAAGTAAAAGATTAAAAGTGTTCTCCACTACTAGAAGAACCCTTTCTTGAACGAAATGTTTGGACCCCCAATAAAATAATAAAGCCTATACTCACCTCCCGTCCCAGTACCGTTCCCACGGTGTTGGCGCATGCTCTCCAGTGTGCTCTCCTTGTGCGGTGTTGTGAAATGTGACATTTGTGCCCAATCAGCGCTGGCGTCACTGTCTCCACCTTCAGACAAATTGAAATGAAGAGGAAGACAGAGAGCACCTGTAGCCCGGACTTCCTCTTCATGTTGAGTTTGTCAGAAGGTGGAGACCGTGATGCCAGCGCTAATTGGGCGATGTCACAACAACCGCAACAGAGACCCAAGAAAGCGAGTGCCAACACCGCGAGAATGGTGCCAACACGGGAGGTGAGTATAGGTTTTATTATTTTATCAGGGCCAATGAAGGAGTTGTCTTCATAGTGGACAACCTCTTTAATGGTTTTGTCTGGTGAAAACAAATTATAACTTTTTTATGTGATAGGTGACAATTTATGGATAAATTGGATGTCCGACTACTGGGAACTGTAGAAAACAGCAGAACGGGGCTCTGTTAGATGGAGTGCCCAGCTAATGTAGAGAGCCAGGGTTTAATATACAACTTTGCTCTCCATTCTTACGGCAATCAGTTGGGGGTCAAGTTGGCCAGTCAGTCGGATATCTCCTGATCTCTAGCTTCTCACCTACCCTGAGGATTGAGGATTCTTTTCATTGGACAAACCTTTGAAGACTACATTTTCGAGAGCAGACAGATGAGGTTTGAAGTTCTCCAAAAGTTTTATCTGACATTGAAAAGGAAATCTTGAAATAAGAAAAAGCAAATACAATAAACAAAATGATGAATTATGGAAAAATATCTATTGATCATCCTACCTTCTATTCTTAAAATTAATTAAAGTTGGCCATTACGAAGGTTGTCTCGAGAGGACAGCCGCTATCGGTGCACCATATCAGAGGCCGTCACAGATGGGCCACCAGGAAAAAAACAAACTTTGACCCATTACAGATAAGAAGATCCAATCCCCTTTATGAGTGTGAGCAGAAAGTCGCACTGTAGAAACTGTTTCTAGTATTAAGAACTTTATTCATTCATTGACCTGACAACACTTGACAAAGCTTGACCATTTTCGAACCAAAGAGATTAAAAAAGAATACTTCTGGAAGCCAAACCTAAAATCTCATTTTGTAGCTCCGGTTACATATTAAGTTCTCTTACCTTTTGCAGCAGCTGCTTGGCATTGATAGCTCATGCTTAGCTTTTAGATGAATATTATAATACAGTTTTAGTATTTTTTTTAACATCTACTTTACAATTCCAGTGTTGATGTCACTTTTCTCTTTTTTGAGTCTCTGACTTACATTTCACAGACATGTGCTCCATTTTCTACAATTTTGACCACCTTTTATGACAACTTTTCTGTTTGTTTCATAGGTACCGCTTCAGGAGGCCTTTCCTACTGGGTAGTGATTCTCATATCGTTAGGCGTAGCGGCTGGCTTAATTTTAGGGATAATTGCTATATTTGCAGTAAGTATCATTTTATTTAACAATGACGTGAAAAAAAGGATTTGATTTATTACCATGAAGTAGAATCAATTCCAAGCCTGTCCCGCTATAAACATATCCGTAATGGTATTTGGTGGACTTTTACACAAGAAAAACTTTGTCCAAAAAAAAAGTACCGTATGTGTCTTAGGGCTCTCTCACACTGGTGAATAATGCAGAGAAGAGCAATGCGAGAAAATCAATGAGACTGAGCAGATCTGTAAATCTTTTCTCATGTCGATTAAGCGTGAGAAAAAAAAAACCGCAGCATTCTGCAATTCGCAGCGTATCTGGCAAGTTGAGCACCCATTCAAGTTAATGGGTGTATGTAAATCATCGGACTGAACTCAGATGTCATCTGAGTGCGGTCTGATATACACTGAGACAGGCAATGGAGAAGATGGAGAGATTAATCTCTCCTTCTTCTCACTTGTGATCCAATTCACGCATGCGGCAGGATGGGAATAACAGTAAAATTACACTCAGATTAACACGCGCAGCAGAGTTTAAGTCAATTATCAATAGCGTATTGCAGCTGATGTTCTCTAATGGGACCCAGTGTAAGTTGGAGTGTCCAGCAACACCAGACATACTTCCTTAAAGATTAGGCAGAACAGTCATAAAGAGCTCAGCCCCATCATTGAGTGAGTTGACAAGCTATATATATATATGTGCTATAGTTACATTTCCCTTCATTTTTCTTCCTGGCATTGATCTACACCAGTGTTCCCCAAGTTCAGTCCTCAAGAGCCACCAACAGGTCATGTTTTCAGTATTTCCTTAGTATTGCCCAGGTGAGAATTCCATCATCTAGACAGGCAATAATTCCATCACCTGGGCCATACTAATGAAATCCGGAAAACACGACCTGTTGGTGGCTCTTGAGGACCGAACTTGGGGAACACTGATCTACATGATCAGGGCAGGAGACAAAGCTGAATTGTTGTACGCATTGCTTTTAGCTTTATCTGAGACTGAACATCCAGACAGGACATAATATAACTGGATCTTCGGGAGGTCAATAAACTGCCAGTCTGCCAAATATTGACCTCATGCTTTTCTTTAGACCAGTGTTCCCCAACTCCGGTCCTCAAGAGCCACCAACAGGTCACGTTTTCAGGATTTCCTTAGTATTGCACAGGTGATAATTCCATCACTTGGGCAATACAAAGGAAATCCTGAAAACATGACCTGTTGGTGGGCCTTGAGGACTGGAATTGGGGAACACTGCTTTAGACCACCAGGAAACAAAACATTGATCCATTACGGAATAAAAATGATAAAATTCATATTGCGGTATATTGAGTTGACTTTGATTTTAAAAAGTCACATTCTGCCAAATCCATTGTTTTGTGATTTCAGTAAAATGTTGGCCGGCAAGACACAATTTTACCAATTTGTAGAAGGTTGGAAAGGGGTGAAAAAATAAGATAAATAATACTCATGGCTCACCTGTCCCACAGATCTCAATCCAGTCCTTGGCCCATTGCCCTTAGTCCACTTCTTTATTTCTCCATGGCATGCAATGTCCTCTACCACCATCTTTGCTCTACACTGGGGCTTCCGGCTCTGAGTCAGTTTTTTATATAATTGCTCCCGATATCAGAGCACAATGAGGAACAATCGAATTGGCAGGTTTGCTCATCACTAGCTTTTATTGAATTCCCAAGACATCAGCATTTTAATTCATGTGCCTCTTAAGCTTGATTGACAGCCCACTGTCTTATTTCCTTGGCTGGCGCTAGACATCTCAGGATAAAAAGGTTGGAGTTGAGTGGGAAAATGACCTCAGATGGCAGAGGCTCAGAAAGTGCTGTCATGTTGATTTATCGGGAATGCAGCAACAGATAAAAGATATAAAGGTGTCAATGAGTTTCTCTTTTCAAGACTTGCATGTTCATATATGGGGTTTAGTGAGGTAGATCTTACTAAAAAATTACCTTTAAAGAGGACCTGTCATGGGATCAAAAGCAGGCAGTTATTGTTCTCATACAGTATACTTATGAGTATTCTGTTTTTTTTTCCGGTATGGTCTCATAGTTTTGGCATTTTTGTCGAGTGCTGATTTTTATAGACATTTCCAAGGTAGTTGTGTCTCACGGTACTCCTTGGGGTGTGCATTTAGGATGTGCTGCATAATTGCCACGTAAGCCATGCCCTTTTCTTAAAGACCATAAAAGTTTGCATATTCGGCCCACCAAATTAAAAGAACCAAATATGTGGAACTATATGGAGGATGTAAGAAAAAATAATAAAGAACTGGCTAAAAATAGAAGACCCAAGAAAGGGAAGTAGCATGGCATATGGAGAAGGCCGAGTTCATGGGACAGGACAACTCCTTTAAAAGTCAAAAGTAAACTGATAGTAGATAAAAACCTATTACTTAGACATTGACTGGTCTTGACGGACTTTGTGCGTTTTAGAAAAGTAAAAAAAGTATCTAAACTTTACCTGTAATAGTAGAGGAGTGTCAAATAAATTTGGTAAGATATATTACTATTAGTCTGAGGCGTCTTGTGAAGAATATTGATGATCTGACTTTTGACTTTTGTCCTTACAGGTCCTGTCTTCAGTATACTCTTCGGGTTTTCTGGCTGTAGGTTCAGGCGTAGCTCCTGCTGTCTCCAGCGCTCTGCCAGTTACCACAAGTGTTGTGCCTGTTCCCACCACCTACACGACATACTACCCTCACAATACCTTTTATACCAATAACCCTCAACCCTCACACTTTCATCCAGAACCTCATCATCACCATCCTCCAAGACATCCTCCGCGGCATTCACCACCACGACCACCGCGACATGAGCATCATGGAAGAGAACATCATTCACCACCACGACCACCGCGACACGAGCACCATACACTACCTCATTATTCAAGTCATGGCATCGTTAATCCCTACAATGCACCAACCAATCCAACTTTTGAAGGAGGACGAGGACCCAGAGTGTAAACACAACATCATCGTCACGAATACTAATTTATATATGGTGTTTGTATTTATTTTAAGTAACATCTACAGTAGTACTAACGTCCAGTATGGAAATTAACCAATGGATCATTGAGTGATTGTTGCCAAGGTCTATCTCTGTGATTAATAATGGACAATACTCAACCAAGAGATTGTGTTCCTTAATGATTTGGAGAGTCAGTTTCCAGCATGCCGCGAATGCCATATACTATTAGAGGTAGTGGAAGATGAGCTATTCAAGGAAGGCACCATAAATGTTCCACATATGGCACCGATATGACCAAGGCTGTTGGTATCCTTACATGATGAAGGACTAAAAATCAAATTTTTGGCAAACTTAGCTCATCTTTCTACTAAGGATCAATGTTTAGGACAACTGATGATTAAAATGGATCTATGTTGAAGCCCCGTCTGAAATTGAGCAAACACACTATGAAAATTCAACATTTGCCGAATGTCAAAATTGAAAACGCTCCAGGTTTACACTTTTTCAAAAATGTCAACATTCTCTGGTGGAGACTTATCCATCTTAGTTGAGAAGACCGTAAGCAGCCAGAACTTCTTCACACTCAAAGCCAGTATGTTTGTAGCCCAGCGGTAGCCTCAGCTGTGAACAAGGCACATCATGCATCCCTACTTGAGGAGGCACCACCGATGGCGTGACACTCAAGGGTTGTGACCACCAGAAATCACAGTCATAGTAGTATCACTCCTTTAGTGATTGTGTAGCACTGGATTTATATTACTTACTGCATGTTACTGTTATTTGATCAGTATATGTTGCTATTATTTGAGCACCATGTTGCACCTCAAGCTTCGGAGGACAAACTTCAAGCGTTCGTATCTCAGCATAGAAGTTAAACATTAAGCAACAGTTTTCTTATTTGTCATGCACTTTCTAGGGCTTTGGATATGAATTTCCAATGAACAGATATTCTTATCTTGTGCATTTAATTTATTCCATAATTTTTCTAGCTGGGGATACCCCTTGCGGTAGTTTACAATAGATAGTTAGCTACCGTTTTGTTTGTCCTGATAATTATTTTATTTTCTGCTGTATGATATACTGTAAGAGCCAGCAGGGCTGGCTGATATACGATTATAATTTATTTATTCAAGCTCCCAAAAATACTTCTTTTAATGTTTACTTGATAAGAAATCTATCAGAATGTATTTTTATACTGTGACAGAATTATGTGGATGTTAGTTCTACGTTTATTTCCACTTATTGAATGTATTATATTGTATATTGAACACGAAATTAAGTACAAATAAAGTTCAATTTATTTTTGAATGTGATGTTCATTTTATGGTCTGCTAGAATAAGGGCTCAATCACATGCCTGAGTTTTGAGTGCTGTCTGTGTTTTTTGCTGATAGCACTCATACATACAGTATAACATGTGTTAGGTATCGAGTTCCCGCCTCTGCACAGGGTGAATCTCGAACCATCTCCTTTACGGTCTCCCATTCTTCTCCAGCCGCAGTGGAGTCTGCTCATCGGAGACATCAGTCCCAGTGTCTAGCTCAGGCTGATACTGGACGACTGGTTACTACTGCCCTTCCAGGCTCTGTCCTTATGGCCAGCAATGTTCAGCAGCGAGCAGGTCTTTCTGGGACTAAGTCCTGCTTTTCCCCTTCTGAGCATGCCCAAAGGAAGACCTCTCAGTAGAGGTCTGGGGTCACATGCTCAGGTACTACAGTAGCTCCTATTGGTCCTCTAGAAAGGTCCTGAAGTTGCTTCGTTACTGTAGCAGTTCTCATTGGTCCTCTAGGAAGGTCCTGAACTTGATGCAGCTATAAAAGGTTTGCATGGCCACACGGCCATGCCCCTGTATACATTTGAAAACGTGTGTGTGTTGATGAGTGCAAGTCGTTCTTTAATCATCCCCTTCCTTGTGTATGACTGCTCGCGTAAGGTGGATGTCTGCTATCAAGTGCCCGGCTGAGCTATCAGCAATTAACACATGAAACAGCGTCTTATTGCTGTGACTGCCAGTGCGGCGCCATGCGCTATTAGATCGCTTACCTATCCCAAGTCTGGGTGGTTAGTGGCATCCGCCAATGCGGCACAGCACGCACTCTTGTGCATTTAAGTTATATTTTCTGTTGCACCAAGAAAGTAACATGTAGGTAAGGATTTTTCGTGTCGACGGTCTGCCAAAAAAAGACACATACATCGCACAATGGATGCAACGTGCGGCAAAACGTCGCAAACCATTGCAAATACAAGTGTATGGGAAAAAAAAAATCCTGCAAGCACATATGCAGGATCCGTTTTATCCCAAAACGACAGATTGCGAGGGAGCGTTACGGAAGTGGGAAGTAGCCTATCCGCAGCAACAGAAACACTGCATATCCACAGCATAGTCCGCATAGTGTGCACATCTAATGACATTATATTACCTGCTCACTGTGGTGGTCAGCAACAAAAGATGGTTTTGTTGTGGCGAAAGACGCCAATGGGGCTGAACGTGCGGCATGTTGAATGCAACAAAAAGGCAAAATGGAGAAGAGGGGTTGGAACAGGAAATGACCTATTGAGAGTCTCTTTTTTTCTTTTTTTTTTAACCAACTTTATTTGCTCTTAAAAACGCTTAAAAAACGCTGAAAAAACACTAGAAAAAAACGCACCAAAAACGCATCAAAAACGCACCAAAAACGCATGCGGATTTCCGGAAGAAAATATCAGGTTTTCGTCAGGAAAATTGCATGAAAAATCTGCACACATTCCTGAACGTGTGCACATAGCCTCACTCTTGACACCCCAGTTGCGGTGTCGAGCGCATGTGGTCTGAACGTACTCTAATCCTGTGTCTTGGGATAGAGACCTGAGACTCCTTGCTTGCGCTCTTGGTGCGGTACCGCGGCCCTGTGATGCAACAGATTTTGCTTCCTTCACCCAGGGTGAAGTTAACTCGTGTGTGTATCCACATTGTACCGCCATATAGTCCGTCATTACTCAGCAGCAGGTTCCATCTCTGCACGGTAGACCCCGGGCTGCGAGCGCACCTTATACCATCTCTCTTATAATTTGTTGCGTTCCGCTAGCCCTAAGAACATGTTTGTGATACTTTCCGGATGGGAAAAAAAAGTGTTGCATAAAATTAATGATGAAACTAAGTACATGTGAATGAGTCCTGAAGGCTAGAGTAATATATACTCTCCGCAACATTTGAAATAACAACACCAAGAAGTTAAAGTTGAATTATGGAAATCACAGACTGGAGACGTTAGTGATATCCAAAATGATTAAAAAAATAGAAACAACATTCTCGATTTACTCAGGATGGAGAAAGAGCTCCAAGCACTTGCAGCCTTTGCTCATATCAGTGAGGTTATTAATGGTCGTCTGAGGAAGGTTCTTCTGTATGTTTGGGCTCGCGATGAGACACTTAGGGCTCGCGATGAGACACTTGGTGACTTTGTTGGGTTACGTAGGCTCACGATGAGACACTTGGTGACTTTGTTGGGTTACGTAGGCTCGCGATGAGACACTGGGTGACTTTGTTGGGTTACGTAGGCTCGCGATGAGACACTGGGTGACTTTGTTGGGTTACGTAGGCTCGCGATGAGACACTGGGTGACTTTGTTGGGTTACGTAGGCTCGCGATGAGACACTTGGTGACTTTGTTGGGTTACGTAGGCTCGCGATGAGACACTTGGTGACTTTGTTGGGTTACGTAGGCTCGCGATGAGACACTGGGTGACTTTGTTGGGTTACGTAGGCTCGCGATGAGACACTTGGTGACTTTGTTGGGTTACATAGGCTCGCGATGAGACACTTGGTGACTTTGTTGGGTTACGTAGGCTCGCGATGAGACACTGGGTGACTTTGTTGGGTTACGTAGGCTCGCGATGAGACACTGGGTGACTTTGTTGGGTTACGTAGGAAAATCAAGCTATAAGTACACGACTCTTCAGAAAATTGTTAAAGATCCCCAATAAACTATATGGCCACTAGACTAGTGCCCTGGGAATAGTGCCTGACATAAACACATATGATGACGAATCAGGCCTGCTAATCAAAAGAAGAATGGCAGATGCTGACAAGTAGGAGTCAGTTCACAGGGCCCCCGTCCAGCAGCCACAAATTACTGACATTACCACTGGATTGGGTCCTTGCAGATCAATTACTACCATCTCTGTCTTTTCTTTCCATGGAGATAGAAGCATCACTGTTTCCTTCCATACCTTCTCTCTTGGCTTTACGTATGATGAGTGGCATGAAATGACCAACATTGGTAAACATTGGCAAAGCCATAAGTTGTTTGGAAATGCTTATGTGTCCTTGTGCGATCAATATGGGGTTGGGCTGTGATTTACAGACTTTTGAGGATTTTTCCCATGTGGATTAATTGGCAGCTGGGATGGCCACTGGATAACAACATAGCATTGTCGAACCGGTTTATGGGTTATCTGGAACAATTTAATTTTTTTCATTATGGGCTGTTATGAGAGGCAATTCAGTACAACAATGAACATAGCGGTCAGAGCACATACAGTGATCTGACAATAACCCAAAATCATAGAACGAGCTCTGAGACGTGGGAACTCTGCAGACCGCAATCCCTAATCCTCTCCAACAACACTAGAGGCAGCCGTGGATTGCGCCTAACTCTGCCTATGCAACTCGGCATAGGCAGAAGCCGCGACGTCATTCTCAGGCCCTAAACTCCTCATTCTAGGAATTTAGGACCTGAGAATGACGTTGCGGCTTCTGATTGGTCGCGTCGCGGTCACATGAGCGGCACGCGACCAATCAGAAGCCGCGACGTCATTCTCAGGTCCTAAACGCGCTCATTTTAAGCAAAGAAGGCTGCCGGTTACCAGCGGTGATGTCCAGGGGCCTCCGGAGAGGTAATTATATCAATATTTTTTATTTTAATTCTTTATTTTACACATTAATATGGATCCCAGGGCCTGAAGGAGAGTTTCCTCTCCTTCAGACCCTGGGAACCATCAGGATACCTTCCGATACTTGGTGTCCCATTGACTTATATTGGTATCGGATATCGGTATCGGCGATATCCGATACTTTTCGGGTATCGGCCGATACTATCCGATACCGATACTTTCAAGTATCGGACGGTATCGCTCAACACTACTGATGATGTCATGCTGATTGAAAGCCAGCTCACCACTGCATAACTGTGAGGAACTAGACTGTGAACCACTATAACACTGGAAATCACACCCCCATCAACAGAGCAGTCTGGAAGAGAAAGAGGAGCTCTGTTGACGTGAAGCAGCAAAATTGCAGAACCAGCAGAGATCGGTGCTGAACAAATCAGGCAGATAGTTGGCAACTCCCTGCCTGTCAGTTCTTAGTCCACTAGGAAGAAGATCAAATAGTCCTGGAAAACCCCTTTAGTAACATACGATTATGATGGCTGTTTTGGATTTGTTCCTTTGTTTCTAACCTTTTGTGTTGGTTTACCAAGAAAGCTGTGCCCAATCTAAGCTAGGTGTTATGCCCCGGCATGAAAGGTATCGGTGCTCGGTAGACCTTCTACGCTTTTGTTTGTAGATATCATTAGTTTCAGTAAAGATTTTATTTGTCAGATTACAAGTGACTTTCTTATCACTGATTTCTAATTAAGAAATTATACATCATTACATTCAGGAGAAAAGAGAGCTCTGATACATTCTACATTCCAATGGTATGAATCCGATGAGTCAGACATGGAGAAGGCAAATAATATACTTAGTAGGAGCTCATAATTGCTTTACATTGCTTAAGTGAATTGAAGATCGATTTATCAAATGTGATAGGGGTTGTCCGAATGTGAGATTTTTATAATCTGACACATCGGACATTGTTTATGAATTCTATCATCCCATCAGAAAGACTATACAAAGATGGTATTCCTATTTCTAAGAGTTTGTGATACTCCTTATCTACTATCTTCAAGACACAGGAGTTAGTGATAGGCACCATGAGAAGCGGACCAAGGCCCAATGGGCTTTTTCTCTTGTTCCTCTTCTTGCTTAAAGGTAAGTACCCTACAAATTAGATTAATTTTACATAGAGTCTAATTAATTTCAAATCATTCTAATAAGTAAAATAGCTTGAAAAAATTAATTTTGTCAGTACAGCAACTTTGGTATTATCAACTAGATATAAGACGCTACTAGCGTTACAATTAATTAGGATCCAAGTTAATTATTTACATGGGGGTTAGAGATAAGATTTTGCTATGATTTGACAAAAACTTGGACAAAATAACAAAGGCAAAAAGGATGATGGGATTTTTTTATTTTGAGATTTTCCAGAAAAACCTTTTCTAAAAATTGAAGTTGGCAATAAATAGAAATAGATAATAAAAGACATTCTCTAAGTTGATATAAAATATAACGTAAAAATATTCAAACAGAAGGTCAATACTTAAAAGAAAAATTTAAAAACTTGAATTTATCCAGAAACTAAAAGTTATCTCTCCGGGCTTTTAGTTCCTAGAAAGTAATTTGATTCAGTAATTTAGGAAAATGAAGGCAATAGGTGGCTTTGTGGGTAGTCCTCCATTCCTAACAAGGTATTTTAGGATGGGGTGAGGGTTATCATTCATGTGTAGTCCCACAACCAAGGCAAGAATTTACTGTGAGATTTCTTCAGACGTTCCTTTCGTCCGTCTTAAAAAAAACAAAGATACAATAATATTATTTTTAAGGAAGAAAACAAAAGCAATTTTTATAGGACCTAGGTCATTGAGCTGGTGGAGAAAACTAGACCAGATACATTAGAGACTATTAGAATTTTTAACCCCTTAAGCCCCGAGGGTGGTTTGCACGTTAATGACCGGGCCAATTTTTACAATTCTGACCACTGTCCCTTTATGAGGTTATAACTCTGGAACGCTTCAACGGATCTTGGCGATTCTGACATTGTTTTCTCGTGACATATTGTACTTCATTTTAGTAGTAACATTTATTCGATATAACTTGCGTTTATTTGTGAAAAAAATGGAAATTTGGCGAAAATTTAGAAAGTTTCGCAATTTTCCAACTTTAAATTTTTATGCCCTTAAATCACAGAGATATCTCACGCAAAATACTTAATAAGTAACATTTCCCACATGTCTACTTTACATCAGCACAATTTTGGAACCAAAATTTTTTTTTGTTAGGGAGTTATAAGGGTTAAAAGTTGACCAGCAATTTCTCATTTTTACAACACCATTTTTTTTTAGGGACCACATCTCATTTGATGTCATTTTGAGGGGTCTATATGATAGAAAATACCCAAGTGTGAGACCATTCTAAAAACTGCACCCCTCAAGGTGCTCAAAACCACATTCAAGAAGTTTATTAACCCTTCAGGGGTTTCACAGGAATTTTTGGAATGTTTAAATAAGAATGAATATTTAACTTTTTTTCACACAAAATTTATTTCAGCTCCAATTTGTTTTATTTTACCAAGGGTAACAGGATAAAATGGATGCCAAACATTGTTGTACAATCTGTACTGAGTACGCTGATAGCCCATATGTGGGAGTAAACCACTGTTTGGGCGCATGGCAGAGCTCGGAAGGGAAGGAGCGCCATTTGACTTTTAAATGCAAAATTGACAGGAATTGAGATGGGACGCCATGTTGCGTTTGGAGAGCCACTGATGTGCCTAAACATTGAAACCCCCCACAAGTGACACCATTTTGGAAAGTAGACACCCTAAGGAACTTATCTAGATGTGTGGTGACCACTTTGACCCACCAATTGCTTCACAGAAGTTTATAATGCAGAGCCGTAAAAATAAAAAATCATATTTTTTCACAAAAATGATCTTTTCGCCCCCAATTTTTTATTTTCCCAAGAGTAAGAGAAGAAATTGGACCTCAAAAATTGTTGGCCAATTTGTCCTGAGTACGCTGATACCCCATATATGGGTGTAAACCATTGTTTGGGCGTATGGCAGAGCTCGGAAGGGAAGGAGCGCCATTTGACTTTTCAATGCAAAATTGACTGGAATTGAGATGGGACGCCATGTTGCGTTTGGAGAGCCCCTGATGTGCCTAAACATTGGAACCCCTCACAAGTGACACCATTTTGAAAAGTAGACCCCTTAAGGAACTTATCTAGATGTGTGGTGAGCACTTTGACCCAACAAGTGCTTCACAGAAGTTTATAATGCAGAGCCGTAAAAATAAAAAATCTTATTTTTTCACAAAAATGATCTTTTCGCCCCCAATTTTTTATTTTCCCAAGGGTAAGAGAAGAAATTAGACCACAAAAGTTGTTGTGCAATTTGTCCTGAGTGCGACGATACCCCATATGTGGGGGGTAAACCACTTTTTGGGTGCATAGCAGAGCTCGGAAGGGAAGGAGCGCCATTTGACTTTTCAATGCAAAATTGACTGGAATTAAGTTGGGACGCCATGTTGGTTTGGAGAGCCCCTGATGTGCCTAAACATTAAAACCCCCCACAAGTGACACCATTTTGGAAACTAGACCCCATAAGGAACTTATCTAGATGTGTTTTGAGAGCTTTGAACCCCCAAATGTTTCACTACAGTTTATAACGCAGAGCCGTTAAAATAATTTTTTTTTTTTTTTCGCAAAAATTATTTTTTAGCCCCCAGTTTTGTATTTTCACAAGGGTAACATAATAAATTGGACCCCAAAAGTTGTTGTCCAATTTGTCCTGAGTACGCTGATACCCCATATGTGGGGGGGAACCACTGTTTGGGCACATGGCAGAGCTCGGAAGGGAAGGAGCGCCATTTGGAATGCAGACTTAGATGGATTGGTCTGCAGGAGTCACGTTGCATTTGCAGAGCCCCTGATGTACCCAAACAGTACAAACCCCCCACAAGTGACCCCATATTAGAAACTAGACCTCCCAAGGAACTTATCTAGATGTGTTGTGAGAACTTTGAACCCCTAAGTGTTTCACTACAGTTTATAACGCAGAGCCGTGAAAATAAAAATTCTTTTTTTTTTTCACAAAAATGATTTTTTAGCCCCCAGCTTTGTATTTTTACAAGGGTAACAGAATAAATTGGACCCCAAAAGTTGTTGTTCAATTTGTCCTGAGTACGCTGATACCCCGTATGTGGGGGGAACCACTGTTTGGGCGCATGGCAGAGCTCGGAAGGGAAGGAGCGCCATTTGGAATGCAGACTTAGATGGATTGGTCTGCAGGCGTCACGTTGCATTTGCAGAGCCCCTGATGTACCCAAACAGTAGAAACCACCCACAAGTGACCCCATATTGAAACTAGACCTCCCATGGAACTTATCTAGATGTGTTGTGAAAACTTTGAACCCCCAAGTGTTTCACTACAGTTTACAACGCAGAGCCGTGAAAATAAAAAATCCTTTTTTTTCCCACAAAAATGATTTTTAGCCCCCCAAATTTTTATTTTCCCAAGGATAACAAGAGAACTTGGACCCAAAAAGTTGTTGTCCAATTTGTCTCGAGTACGATGATACCCCATATGTTGGGGTAAACCCCTGTTTGGGCGCACGGGAGAGCTCGGAAGTGAAGGAGCACTGTTTTACTTTTTCAATGCAGAATTGGCTGGAATTGAGATCGGACGCCATGTCGCGTTTGGAGAGCCCCTGATGTGCCTAAACAGTGGAAACCCCCCAATTATAACTGAAACCCTAATCCAAACGCACCCCTAACTCTAATCCCAACTGTAACCCTAACCACACACCTAACCCTGACACACCCCTAATTCTAATCCCAACCCTAATCCCAACCGTAAATGTAATACAAACCCTAACCCTAGCCCTAACCCTAGCCCTAACCCTAACCCTAATGGGAAAATGGAAATAAATACATTTTTTTTAATTTTATTATTTTTCCCTAAGGCTAGGTTCACATTGCATTAGGGAAATCCGTTTAGCACTAGCGGATTGCGCTAACGCAATGTCTTTTTAGGTGTCGTGTTTAGTGGTCGCGTTAACGTCCCCGCTCTGGAAGATCGGGGATCGGACCTCGGGCGCGCCGCGGACGCTGCAAGCAGCGTCTGAGGCGCGCCACAAAAGAACGGCACCTTGCTAGCGCGAGCCGAAAATGGCACGCTCTAGCGATGCGCTACACCCGAAAATCACATTGCTGTCAATGGTTGTGCTAACGGACCCGTTGCACGGCGTTAATTGTGACATTTTCGCCGTGCAACGCTGTCCGTTAGCGTTAACCCATTAACGCAATGTGAACCTAGCCTAACTAAGGGGGTGATGAAGGGGGGTTTGATTTACTTTTATAGCGAGTTTTTTATATCGGATTTTTATGATTGACAGCCGTCACACACTAAAAGACGCTTTTTATAGCAAAAAAGTTTTTGCGTCTCCACATTTTGAGACCTATAATTTTTCCATATTTTGGTCCACAGAGTCATGTGAGGTCTTGTTTTTTGCGGGACGAGTTGACGTTTTTATCGGTTACATTTTCGGACATGTGACAGTTTTTGATCGCTTTTTATTCCGATTTTTTGTGAGGCAGAATGACCAAAAACCAGCTATTCATGAATTTCTTTTGGGGGAGGCTTTTATACCGTTCCGCGTTTGGTAAAATTGATGAAGCAGTTTTATTCTTCGGGTCAGTACGATTACAGCGATACCTCATTTATATCATTTTTTTTATGTTTTGGCGCTTTTATACGATAAAAGCTATTTTATAGAAAAAATAATTATTTTGGCATCGCTTTATTCTCAGGACTATAACTTTTTTATTTTTTTGGTTATGATGCTATATAGTGGCTCGTTTTTTGCGGGACAAGATGACGTTTTCAGAGGTACCATGGTTATTTATATCCGTCTTTTTGATCGCGTGTTATTCCACTTTTTGTTCAGCGTTATGATAATAAAGCGTTGTTTTTTGGCTCGTTTTTTTTTTTTTTTTCTTACGGTGTTCACTGAAGGGGTTAACTAGTGGGCCAGTTTTATAGGTCGGGTCGTTACGGACGCGGCGATACTAAATATGTGTACTTTTATTGTTTTTTTTGTTTTTTTTTTATGTAAAGAAATGTATTTATGGGAATAATATTTTTTTTTTTCTGCTTTATTTAGGAATTTTTTTTTTATTTTTTTTTACAAGTGTGGAAATTTTTTTTTTTACTTTTTCACTTTGTCCCAGGGGGGGACATCACAGATCACCGATCTGACAGTGTGCACAGCACTCTGTTAGATCGGTGATCTGACATACAGCCGGGCAGGGTTAGAGCTGCAGCTGCAGCCTGATCCTGACCCGGAAGTGCTCCCTGCAGGACCCGGATGCAGCCCGGCGGCCATTTTGGATCCGGGGACTGCAGGGAGAAGACGCTCGGTACACGGTGAGCACATCACCGTGTACCGATCGTCTCAGGGAAGCCCGCAGGGAGCCCTCTCCCTGCGCGATGCTTCCCTGCACCGCCGGCACACCGCGATCATCTTTGATCGCGGTGTGCCGGGGGTTAATGTGCCGGGAGCGGTCCGTGACCGCTCCTGGCACATAGTGCCGGATGTCAGCTGCGATAGGCAGCTGACACCCGGCCGCGATCGGCCGCGCTCCCCCCGTGAGCGCGGCCGATCGCATATGACGTACTATCCCGTCCATGGGAATTAAGTCCCAGGTCACCTGGACGGGATAGTACGTCATATGGGATTAAGGGGCTAAAATAGAGGATTTATTTATGGATGAAAAGAAATAAAATAAAAGCAAAAAATGTTAGCTGCATGGAATGTCAATGACAAAATAAAAAAAAAACATAAAAACAAAAGTAAGATAAATTTTATATCCCACAATATATTTTTGGGGAAATGTTAAAAATTGTACATTATTTAAGTAGTCAGTGTGAACTTTTACAAGGCTGTTTCCGCACCTCTTTAAGACATTACTAGGAGTCATAATGCAAACTGCATTCATTATTGAGTAGATCTCTAAAGGTACCGTCACATTTAGCGATGCTGCAGCGATCTAGACAACGATGCCAATCGCTGCAGCGTCGCTGTGTGGTCGCTGGAGAGCTGTCACACAAACAGCTCTCCAGCGACCAACGATGCCGAAGACCCCTGGTAACCAGGGTAAACATCGGGTTACTAAGCGCAGGGCCGCGCTTAGTAACCCGATGTTTACCCTGGTTACCAGTGTAAATGTTAAAAAAAACAAACACTACATACTTACATTCCGGTGTCTGTCGCGTCCCCCGGCGCTCTGCTTCCCTGCACTGTGTAAGCGCCGGCCATAAAGCAGAGCGGTGACGTCACCGCTGTGCTCTGCTTTATGGCCGGCCGGCGCTGACACAGTGCAGGGAAGCAGAACGCCGGGGGATGCGACAGACACTGGAATGTAAGTATGTAGTGTTTTTTTTTTTTTACATTTACAGTGGTAACCAGGGTAAATATCGGGTTACTAAGCGCGGCCCTGCGCTTAGTAACCCGATGTTTACCCTGGTTACCAGTGAAGACATCGCTGAATCGGCGTCACACACGCCGATTCAGCGATGTCAGCGGGTGATCCAGTGACGAAATAAAGTGCTGGACTTTCTGCTCTGACCAACGATGGCACAGCAGGATCCAGATCGCTGCTGCGTGTCAAACACAACGATATCGCTATCCAGGACGCTGCAACGTCACAGATCGCTATCGTTATCGTTACAAAGTCGCTCAGTGTGAAGGTACCTTTAGATCTGATGAGGCTGGTATACTTCACTTGAAAATCCATATTAAAATAACTGTAAAATCCTGAAATAACAATGAGTATTTTATGAGTCCTGCTGAAGTTGCAAAATGCTCATTATAATATAAGAGCGGTGCGGCGTTCCACTAGGTCAGTGTTCCCCAACTCCGGTCATCAAGAGCCACCAACAGGTCATGTTTTCAAGATTTCCTTAGTATTGCCCAGGTGATAATTGCATCCACTTCATAGACAATAATTCCATCGCCTGTGAAATACTAAGGAAATCCTGAAAACATGACCTGTTGGTGGCTCTTGAGGACCGGAGTTGGGGAACACTGCACTAGGTGTATACAGCCATTTGGAGAGGGATTTTCAAAGTAAGTATACCAGCATAATCAAGTCTTAAAAATCTTTTTAATGATGCAGACTGTACAGTGAAAACTGGTGACGGATCTGTATGAATCAGTAGCATTTTACTGCTGCTCCATGAAATGTCTTATCACTATGAACATAATGGGTGGAAGGATCACGTTCATAGTGATTAGACATTTTGACCTCGTGATTTAGCAAGTAGTGTCAGTCCAAGCACTTGCAACCAAAGGATAAATAATGTTTTCTGTCTACAAAAGTGAATATCAAAATCCAAGGGTGCACCAGATAGTAGGTGACCAGGACCTATCGGTACATCTGCCCCTCAGGGCCAAAAAACCCTTCCAAAATGTGCAATCCCACAAACCTAAAGGTTGTGTCTCCTACCTGACAGATGTTGCCTCTGAATATTCCAGCACAATCTATGACATATAATTATGTAACGTAACAAAGCACCAACATCTATTTATGACTGCCAGATTCTCCAATCAATGAATGCCTCTTCCATGGAAACACCTTGTAAACGCACGAACATGAAGAAAAAGTGAAGCTGCCGCCAGACTGCTTCTTAGCAAAACTGTAATAAATTCCCCACCTTCATCATTCCATGAGGACAGAGTTTATATGTCTGCCTCCATCTCCCTTTGAAGGATCACAAACTTTTGGTAAATTATAACTGAAGATACAATAAATCTGAAGAACGTCAGCCTCGATACGGCAGTGAGTTCTACCTTGTGGCTAGCTGGGCTTAAAAATGTGTGAGGAGGCGTCAAATCGGATATAAAAATATGCTTCTCGTCAGCAGCTGCTTGACACTATCACACGTCTAACAATCTAGGTCATGGGTGGGGCTGGATCTCCGTGACAAGGTCAGAGCTTTCAAAATACCCATCCCATTCTGGGTCCCTTAATTTTAGCATAATGTAAATGTGTCCTTTCTTAATTTTCCACTTGAGTCAACAAGTCACCAGATGATTGATTTGAGATGACTAGCTGAAAGTCCCTAATTCGGCTGGAAGTCCCAGACTTGCGTGTGCGTCGAGCCGGGATGTCTTTGAGCATGCACATTTTAAGGTTACGACGACATTAGTCACATCATGTTGTGTGCCGCAACTTTATGATGCGCTGCTTAGACCTGGAGTTCCAGACAATGTTACGCACAGGACGACGCTATGCATGCAAATCAAATTTCCTGGTCAAATTTGAGTAAATTGTCAAATTCAAATTTTTGTCAGATTCGTTCACCAGTAGAGGCGACCGATTGTGACAATATTTGAATTCACCAAATAGCGTGGATTTTACTGGGAAATTAAAAAAAAATAGATTTTGGCAAATAGGAATCTTTTGTAAAGTTCAAGGACTATTTGGTTCTCCTCTAAACAATTCGCTCATCACATGTGGCCAACAAAGGTTGTGATGTGAATTTCAACTTTCCCAGGATGTAGCTGGCACATAACAAGAGATACATATGCCCTCTGCAGTCTTGGCTCTTGAAGTTCAGCATGATAGCTGTTTGTTATGCATGAATTGTGACCGTGTTACAGAGACATCCTAGTTTGCCACCTACTCATTATATTCCTTAACACCACCCTTAGTTCCGAGTCCATCCTATTTTGTATTTTTTTCATTCAAGTACAATTTCCATTTCATCGATTAATAATGAAGCAGTGTTATAACAACAAACCTGGGCAAATTTGGTCCACCCATTAAAGTCAGGACACCCTGGCTTCCGTAGGGAGTTGAGTGTTTTTGTACTTGAGGATCATGGAATACTATGTAATGTTGTACACATTGCTAAAACATAGTGCCAGAAGTTTAGATGATCTAAATAATGAAAAATTATTTATTTATTGTGGTGCAGTGAGCTGGAAACCCAAATGTCCATCCTACTTTAATATATAAAGAAGTACATAATATCGAGGTCCAAAGCACAGAATCTGTAATAATGTATGTGAAAATATTATTTTGGCATCTCAATTCTATTAAATCGCTACTGCAGGTCTAACCATTTGTGAAGCACAGACAACTACTGTTGCACTAACTACTACTGCAGCTCCCAAAAAAACTATAGCTTCCACTACAACTTCACCTCCCACTACAACTTCACTTCCAACTACAACTGCACCTCCCACTACAGCAGCACAACCCACTACAACTGCACCTTCCACTACTACTATACCTCCCACTTCTACTGCTTTTCCCACTACAACTGCATCTCCCACTACAATTGCACAACCCACTACAACTGCATCTCCCACTGTAATTGCACAACCAACTGCAACTGTACCTCCCGCTACAACTGCACAACCAACTACAAATGCATTTCCCTCTACTACTACACCTTCTACTTCAACTGCACCTCCCACTACAACAGCTTCTACCACTACAACTGCTCAACCAACTACAAGTGCACCTCCCACAACAACTGCACAACCAACTACAACTGCACCTCCTACTACCACAGCACAACCAACTACAACTGCACCTCCCACTACTTCTATACCTCCCACTTCTACTGCTTTTCCCACTACAACTGCATCTCCCACTACAATTGCACAATCAACTACCACTGTACCTCCCACTACAACTGCACAACCAACTACAACTGCATCTCCCACTACTACTGTACCTTCCACTTCAACTGCACCTCCCACTTCAACTGCTCAACCAACTACTGCACCTCCCACTACCACAGCACAACCAACTACAACTGCACCTCCCACTACTATACTTCCCACTTCTACTGCTTTTCCCACTACAACTGCATCTTCCACTACAATTGCACAACCAACTACAACTGTACCTCCCGCTACAACTGCACAACCAACTACAAATGCATCTCCCACTGCTACACCTTCTTCAATTGCACCTCCCACTACAACAGCTTATACCACTACAACTGCTCAACCAACTACAAGTGCACCTCCCACTACAACTTCACTTCCAACTACAACTGCACCTCCCACTACAACAGCACAACTAACTACAACTGCACCTCCCACTACTACTATACCTCCCACTTCTACTGCTTTTCCCACTACAGCTGCAACTCCCACTACAATTGCACAACCAACTACAACTGTACTTCCCACTACAACTGCACAACCAACTACAACTGCATCTCCCACTACTACTATACCTTCCACTTCAACTGCACCTCCCACTACAACAGCTTCTACCATTACAACTGCTCAACCAACTACAAGTGCATCTCCCACAACAACTGCACAACCAATTACAACTGCACCTCCCACTACTACTATACTTCCCACTTCTACTGTTTTTCCCACTACAATTGCACAACCAACTACAACTGTACCTCCCACTACAACTGCACAATCAACTTCAAATGCATCTCTCACTACTATTACACCTACCATTTCTACTGCACCTCCAAGTACAACTGCAAAACCAACTACAACTGCACCTCCCACTACAACTGCTTACCCCACTACAACTGCACCTCCCACTACAACTGCACAACCAACTACAACTGCACCTCGCACTACTACTATACTTCCCACTTCTACTGCACCTCCCACTACAACTGCACCTCCCACTACAACTGCACCTCCCAATACAACTGCACAACCAACTACAACTGCACCTCCCACTACAACTGCACAACCAACTACAACTGCACCTCCCACTACAACTGCACAATCAACTACAACTACTATACTTCCCACTTCTACTGCATCTCCCACTACTACTGCTTATTCCATTACAACTGCACAACAAACTGCAACTGCACCTCCCACTGCAACTGCACAACCAACTACAACTGTACCTCCCACTACTACTATACCTACCACTTCTACTGCACCTTTCACTACAACTCCACAACAAACTACCACTGCACCTCCCACTACTACTCTACCTCCCACTTCTACTGCACCTCCCACTACAACTGCTTATCCAACTACAACTGTACAATCAACTACAACTGCACATCCCACTACAACTGCACCACCATCTACAACTGCACCTCCCACTTCCACTGCACCTCCCACTACAACTGCTTACCCCATTACAACTGCACAGCCAACTACAACTGCACTTCCCACCACAACTGCGCAACCAACTACAACTGCACCTCCCACTACTACTATGGCTCCCACTTCTACTGCACCTCCCACTTCAACTGCACAACCAACTACAACTGCACCACCCACAACAACTGCACAACCAACTACAACTGTACCTCCCACTACAAATGCACAACCAACTGCAACTGCACCTCCTACTACTACTATACCTTCCACTTCTACTGCACCTCCCACAACAACTGGTTATTAGGGTTGAGCGACTTTTCCTTTTTTGAGGTTGAGTGAAACCCGACTTTCTCAAAAGTCGAGTTGAGTGAAATCGGCCGATCTTCTTGAAAAGTCGGGGTCGGGGGATTGGCCGAAACACGAAACCCAATGCAAGTCAATGGGAAATCTATATATTTTTATATTTACTTCAGCGCGATATAGCAGAAAAGCCGGTAATTCAATTGCCGGCTTTTCATTTCTCCTGCCTAAACCCGACATGATATGAGACATGGTTTACATACAGTAAACCATGTCATATCCCCCTTTTTTTGCATATTCCACACTACTAATGTTAGTAGTGTGTATGTGCAAAATTTCGGCGCTGTAGCTATTAAATTTAAGGGTTAAATCGCGGAAAAAATTGGCGTGGGCTCCTGCGCAATTTTCTCTGCCAGAGTGGTAAAGCCAGCGACTGAGGGCAGATATTAATAGCCTGGAGAGGGTCCACGGTTATTGCCGCCCCCCCCCCCCAGCTAAAAACATCTGCCCCCAGCCACCCCAGAAAAGGCACATCTGGAAGATGCGCCTATTCTGGCACTTGGCCACTCTCTTCCCATTCCCGTGTAGCAGTGGGATATGGGGTAATGAAGGGTTAATGTCACCTTGCTATTGTAAGGTGACATTAAGCCAGATTAATAATGGAGAGGCGTCAATTCTGACACCTATCCATTATTAATCCAATACTAGTAAAGGGTTAAAAAAACACACACACATTATTAAAAAGTATTTTAATGAAATAAACACACAAGTTGTTGTAATATTTTATTGCTTTCTCAATCCACCTGAAGACCCTCGACCTGTAACAAATTAAAAATAATAAACCAACAATTTACATACCTTCCGTAGATTTGTAACGTCCCACGATGTAAATCCATCTGAAGGGGTTAAAATATTTTACAGGCAGGAGCTCTGCTATAATGCATCTGTGCTCGTGCCTGTAAAACCCCCGGGAATGAAGGTAATGTAGGTCAATGACCTATAGTTACCTTCAGTCGCGGTGATGCGCCCTCTGCTGGATGTCCTCATATGACCTCGAGCCTGGGAACTGCACCTCCTACTACCACTGCACAAGCAACTACAACTGCACCTCCCATTACAACTATAGCTCCCATGTCTACTGCACCTCCCACTGCTTATCAAACTACAACTGCACAACCAACTACAACTGCATCTCCCACTACATCTGCACAGCCAACTACAACTGCACCTCCCACTACTACTATACCTCCCACTTCTACTGCACCTCACTCGACAACTGCACAACCAACTACAACTGCATCTCCCACTACAACTGCACAACCAACTACGACTGCACCTCCCACTGCTACTATACCTCCCACTTCTACTGTACCTCCCACTACAATTGCTTATATCACTACAACTCCAAAACCAACTACAACTGCACCATTCATTACAGCTGCACAGCTAACTGCAACTGCACCTCTCAGGACAACTGCACAACAAACTACAACTGCACCTCCCACTCCCACTAAATCTCTCACTTCTACTGCACATCCCATTACAACTGCAGCTCCAACTACTACTAGTATTACACCTCTAACTACAACTGCACTTCCCACTACTACTGCACCTCCCACTACTACTACACCTACCTTGACAACTGTACCTATTGCACCACCTACAACTGCACAACCTACAAATACTGCATTTCCCACTACAACTGCACCTTCCACTACTACTGCACCACCCACGACAACTTTACCTCCCAGTACTACTGCATCTTCCAGTACTACTGCACCACATACTACAACTGCACCACCTGCTACTATTGCAACTGCCACTACTGCTATACCTCCAACTACTATTGCACCACCAGCTACAACTGCATCTCCCATTACTTCTGCACTACCAACTACAGCAGCACCTTCCACTACTTCTGCATCATTATCACCTACCACTACTTCACCTCTAACTACTACTATGCCTCACACTAATACTGCATTTCCCACTACAACTACACCTTCCACTACTACTACACTTCCCATTACTAATGTACCATCCACGACAAATGTACCACCCAGTACTACTGCATCTTCTGCACCACCTACTACAACTGCACCTACCACTACTACTGCATCATCTGCTACAACTTCACCTCCCACTACTACTGCACTTCCCATCACTTCCCACTTCTGATGCACCTCCCACTACTACAGCATCTCCAACTACAATGGCACCTCCCACTACAACAGCAAATCCCACTACTTCTGCACTATCCACTACAAGTGGACCATCCACTACAACTGTATCACTTACCATTACTTCACGTCAAACTGCTACTGTACGTCACACAACTACTCCATCTCCCACTACAACTGCAGCTTCAACAACTACTAATGCCCCAACAAACACTGCATTGCCAGTACCCACACACCAAATACTGGTCCAACTACAACAACAACATCTGTGACAAGTAAGTGACATTTTATGCAGTTGAGGGGTTTCATGCTGTAATCTCAAAATGGGTATCCTTTAGTGATGAGCAAGCAGTAAACTGCTCGGGTGCTTGGTACTCGAATGGAGCACGTCGGACTGCTCAGGTGCCTGACTTGGGTACCAAGCACAATGAAAGTCAATGAAGGAGTTGAGTGTTTTTCCAGGAAACCTGTACTCAATGTAACAGAAAGAGAGATGCTGCAGTCCTAGTAATCAGCTCAATTGAATCTGAGTGCTGCACTGAGGCTGTATATTCCTTTGCTGGGAGCACAGGGACTCCATTGTCAGTTGGACACTTTGTGAGATTCCTCTGTTATCTACATCAACCAACCATATGCAAACTAGTGATGAGCGAGTATACTCATTGCTCGGGGGTCCTCCGAGTATTTGTAATGTGGGAATTTCCTAGCAACCAGGCAACCCCCACATGTACTCAGCCTGGCTAGCAGCCGTAAATCATTCAGCTGAGGGGACAAAAACGAAATCTCCGAACACTAACAAATACTCAGAGGACCCCCGAGCAACGAGTACACCCGCTCATCACTAGTGTGCACAGCTCCATCCAGAAAACCAGCAACAGCAGCACAGAGGAAGTCAGGAGAGCCAGCCACAGCAGCACAGAGGATGTCAGGAGAGCCAGCCACAGCAGCACAGAGGATGTCAGGAGAGCCAGCCACAGCAGCACAGAGGATGTCAGGAGAGCCTGCCACAGCAGCACAGAGGAAGTCAAGAGAGCCTGCCACAGCAGCACAGAGGATGTCAGGAGAGCCTGCCACAGCAGCACAGAGGATGTCAGGAGAGCCTGCCACAGCAGCACAGAGGATGTCAGGAGAGTCTGCCACAGCAGCACAGAGGAAGTCAGGAGAGCCTGCCACAGCAGCACAGAGGATGTCAGGAGAGCCTGCCACAGCAGCACAGAGGATGTCAGGAGAGTCTGCCACAGCAGCACAGAGGAAGTCAGGAGAGCCTGCCACAGCAGCACAGAGGAAGTCAGGAGAGCCTGCCACAGCAGCACAGAGGATGTCAGGAGAGCCTGCCACAGCAGCACAGAGGATGTCAGGAGAGCTAGCCACAGCAGCACAGAGGATGTCAGGAGAGTCTGCCACAGCAGCACAGAGGAAGTCAAGAGAGCCTGCCACAGCAGCACAGAGGAAGTCAAGAGAGCCTGCCACAGCAGCACAGAGGATGTCAGGAGAGCCTGCCACAGCAGCACAGAGGATGTCAGGAGAGCCAGCCACAGCAGCACAGAGGATGTCAGGAGAGTCTGCCTGGCAGACGCGGTACTGAATAAGGTGCGCGTCTCTGACTGGGGAGCACATAGAGAGCTGCACGTAAAGGTGGTCTGTGCCAGTTCCCCCCTAGCATCACTCCCCCCCCCCCCCCCCCCTTTAGTGATGCACTAATTGGAAGACCCCCAGCCGGCCAGTGGGCACTAGAGGGGAGGGGTCCTACGGCCACTCCTACAGGGGATAAATCCAGGTGTCCGGCCGAGAACTTTCTCTTTCACTCTCGGCAGGACACCTGGAAGCGTTTGTCCCTGCATCCCTGTAGTAATGTCGGACCCCCTGGTCGAGGCCCTGCGGAAAGGATTGGAACAGAGAGGTGAGCACTGGCTTCAGGCCATCCTTACCGGCCTCAGGGCTCACCTCCCTGGGCCTTCTCCTGACCCCGCTCTGTCTTTCCTCACCCCTTCGTCCCCTGGCCCTATAGGTCCGTCCTCCATTACCCCTTTGTCCCCTGGTCCCGTATGTCCGTCCTATATTACCCCATCGCCCGCTGGTCCCCTGGGTCCGTCCCTTAGTATCCCTTCTCCAGGGCTGTTCTCCCTCACCCCTCCGCCATCGGGCCCCCTCGGGCCTAGCTCACCTCCAAGACCTTCGGGAGCACCAGCGCCCTGCGGTCCGTCGTTAGGCCCGGCCCCGATCGGTGGACAGGGGCCCCTCTCTGCGCCGCTGTCTGTGCCGGACCCCTCGGCTGTAGGGGGTCTGGGGGCCTCTCGAAGGCGGCGGGGTAGAGCCGGGCGTCGCACCCGTCGGAGGGTGGCCGGCATCTCCTCGCCGGTTCTTGTCCGGACTCCGGTGGGGGCAGATGGCAGTGATGGGCAGCCGGCTCCGTCCCGGCTGTGCGGGGCTACATCCGGCGGCGCCCGGCGGCGGACGGTGTCGCCCCCTTCCCCGGCCGCTCCGGAGAGGCCGGTGGTGGCGCCGGGTGGCAGGCGATCCGCCCGCTTACCCCGCGCCCCGGAGCGGCTCCAGGTCGGGGAGGGGAGGGCCTCGCCGCCTCGCAGCTGCAGGCGTCTTCCGGAGGCCTCGGACACCGCTCGGAGTGCTGGGAGGCTCCGCCCAGCCACTTCCGGTCCCCGCCCACCCACTTCCGGTCGCGGCAGATGAGCGCTGAACACAGCGCTGGCCAGTCCTCGGTTGCCTTCCCTGCGGGCACATATACGCCGCCCGCAGGGGGTAACCAGGGGCTTGGTTTTAACCCCTCACTTTCCCCACAGTGCGCTGATCGGTCGAAATCGACCGATCAGCGTGCTGATTTATCACCTGGCCTGACCACCAGCCTACCCCCGGCAGACGCAGCCCTGATGCCTGTACGGGGGTATCAGGGGTCAGGCCGGAGAGGTCACAGGGCGGCTGAAGAGCGCGTTGTTCGGTCCCATGGGACCGAGCAAGGCGCTCAACAGCCGCGCAGCGGGAATCATGGCGACACCTCAGTAAACGCACCAAACACAAACACATTATCACCTCCCCCCACTGCCCAAAACCTAAATAAAAATTATCCGTTAACTGCTGCCCCGTCAAATCCCAGCAATGGGGATGAATATGGTTACCTCCTGACGCCCCCCCTTCCGATTAGCGTTACAGGACCATCTACGGCCAATTATCCCCCTCTGTCTACTGATAGAATCCCCCCCATTGCACCGCATAATAACGGCGGACGAAGGCGTAGACGCCGCACGTCCTCCCAATCTTCCTCCGATAACTCCCGTCGCCGTTCCCGCTACTCCTCTAAACGCCCCTCCCGTCACCGCCGCAGACGCAACTCCCATAGGAGCCGCCGCAGATCCCGGGCCTCAGGATGGCTTTCATCAGCAACATCCGAGGGGTCCGAGGTATCGCTAAGTCCGGATAAGATTCATCGTGAACGTGGCAAGTCCTCTAAATCGCGGGCACCCTCTAGGGCTTTCAGCCGGGGAGAACAATCCCCCGCGGCTTCCAGCCACAACAACCATCACGCAGTCGCTGAAGACGGAGCCATCAATCCGCCACTATGTGGTAGTAATCGGGCTCCCCCCGCGGCTTCCAGCCACAACTATCACCGCGCAGTCGCTGAAGACGGAGCCATCAATCCGCCACTATGTGGTAGTAATCGGGCTCCAACGCACGATACTCAGCACATCGGCCAGTCCCACGCTGTAGCGGGAGCCAGAGTTTCCCCGTCCTGCGACATCCCCCCGTCAACATCGGCGGGGGTTCCTCCAGGATCGGTGTCCACTCGTCCAGAATCACACAGCGGTGAGTGTTCCAAGGGTAGCGAGGAAACGTTACGCTACGGGGTTAATGTGAAGGAAATGGAGCTAACTTCAGCGTTAAAGGAGATAATCCTGCAATTATCTCAGGCAAGGGGAAATGTGGTGAACAATTCAATACCACAATGCGCTAATCTACACAAAGACGCCTTCTTCTGCGGGATCAGTCCGCTAGGCGCTCATATAGACCAGGAAACGAGACTGAAGATATGGAGCAACGATTACATAGATATATGGTCGCTGTTATCAGCCGACCAACAAACGGTGGATAAAGCGAACGATAGGGGTTTTGATAGGGGGAGATCGAAAATTGCTCTAACCATGAATAATTGGATCCAGGCCTTCGCAGTATTGGGCTGTATTATGGGCCAGAAACATCCGGAACGCTGCTCCGAATTGTTTATATATCAGGACATGATATATAGTTCGTACAAGTCGCACGGCGGTTCAGCCTGGCGAAGGTACGACGAGGAGTTCCGCAGGCGTCTGGCCCTACAGCCCGATCTAGGCTGGGGGGTAAAAGCGACAGACGTGTGGTTGCGTATGATGTTGTCTCAAAAGCAGCCCCCCTTTTCAGCCACGACCACTAATTACTCCGGAGCCGCAGGTCAGAACTCAGTGGTCGTGCGAAAACCCGGGGCCTGCTGGCTATATAACGAGGGAAACTGCCGTTTCCACGCGCTATGCAAGTTCAGACACGAATGCTCCGCTTGCGGGGGGGGACACCAAGCATCAAGGTGCACTCGTCAGCCGCACAAAGGGCCTACAAGGCAGAACCCCAGTGAGCGTAACCGCGATGGCCCCCTGGCTAAAGCTCTACCCCAATAAGAAAGCGGCTCAGCAGCTGCAGGCGGGATTCTCCGACGGGTTCTTTATTCCCTTTAGGCTAACAAGAACGCCAACCCTATCCGATAACCTTAAATCGGCTCGCGAATTCCCCAAAATTCTTAGGCAAAAAATTGGAAAGGAGGTAGAATTGGGTAGGGTAGCAGGCCCCTTTACGTCGCTCCCCTTCAAAAACATTAAAATATCACCGTTAGGCATCATACCAAAAAAGGAACCCGGGAAATACCGCCTAATCCATCATTTATCTCACCCAAAGGGCGATTCGGTTAACGACGCAATTACTCCAGAAGAAGCTTCTGTCTCATACGCGTCTTTTGATAGGGCGGTAGAATTAGTGCGGGCAGCCGGGACCGGCGCCCTGCTCGCCAAATCGGACATTGAATCGGCATTCCGTTTACTACCCGTGCACCCCGAATGTTTCCACCTGCTGGGCTGCAAAGTGGACCAACACTATTACTTCGACATGTGCCTCCCAATGGGATGTTCCATCTCATGTCACTATTTCGAGCTATTCAGCACCTTCCTAGATTGGGTAGTTCAGTACGAAACGGGCAGTAAATCCCTAATTCACTACCTCGACGATTTCCTGTTCGTCGGCCCCAGAAATTCTAAACTCTGCTCCGATCTACTAGAAAAATTCAAATCTATCTCACTCAAATTCGGCGTGCCATTGTCACCGGAGAAAACGGAGGGTCCATGTAATGTATTGCCCTTTCTGGGCATTGAAATAGACACCAACTTGATGGTGTTCCGCTTACCAGAGGATAAAATACAAAAAACCCTGCAAATGTTGAAAGGCTTCCGCGAAGTTAAAAAGGTAACCCTACAGCAAATGCAGGCGTTATTGGGTCTACTGACGTTTGCCTGCCGCGTAATGCCGGTCGGCAGAGCATTCTCGCGCAGACTATCTCTGGCAACAAAAGGCGCTTCGCAGCCCGGCCATAGAATTAGGCTCACTCGTTCGCTAAAAGCTGATCTGCTGGTATGGCAGACGTTCCTGCAATTGTACAACGGTCACACGTGTGTCATGGCTAGAGAGATCACAAGCAAGGAATTAGGGCTGACAATAGGGTGGAACAAAAAGGAGGGTTTCGCAGCAATCTATAAAAACCAATGGTGCAAATCTGGTTGGCCAGAAAGATGGACGACAACAAAGTGGGGGCAAGACCCGGCCCTATGGGAATTGTTTGCGGTAGTAGCAGCGTTGGAGATATGGGCCGATCTATTGAGGAACATGAACATTCGTTTCCAAACTAAAAATGTGAAAACAGCGAGGAGTCTAAATCACATGTCGTCTCCATCCTTGCCCATACTCGCTCTCTTGCGACGGCTCGCACTGATATGCCTAGAAAACAATATTTGGTGTAGAGCCACCGTGGTGGCGGAGGTTGACGAGAATATCATTAACCCATTGTTATTTTCCAATTGGCAGGCTTTCAGAATCCAGCAGCCCAACGCGCAACCCCTGGGTATCCTGTGTCCACTGTCCCTGTGGGATACAGTGGCCAATCATTGATGCCCTTAATCCGGGCCTCCGTTTCGCCAGCTACCTGGCAGGTGTATGGTAAGGCTTGGGAGGAGTGGTGCTCACTAATTCGGGGTAGGCCAGTCGATAAATGCGATCAAGCACGAAGCGCGGTGACGACTGATTTTCTAATGCGGATGAGAGGAGATGGGGCGTCGGGCACCTCGGCACAACGGAAATTATCGGGGCTAGCATTTTTCTTTCAATTATTGGGTTGGGTAGACGTAACTAAGTCCTTTTGCATAAGACAAGCCATAAAAGGTTGGAAAAGGCTTCAGCCAAGCCAAGAATGTCGCCGCCCCATTTCACTGAGACTATTGCAGGACCTGATTGCGTTATCCCCGTCAGTCTGCTCATCGCAATACGAGGCAGCCCTCTTATCGGCAGCTTTTGCGACCGTTTTTTTCGGAGCACTGCGTATCAGTGAATTGCTACCGCGGTCAAAAAACGCGTCGGAAGGCGGCCTAATTTATGAGGACATAGTAATATGCAGCGACGCCCTGCGCATCAGGGTTAGAAAATCCAAATGCGATCCCACCGGTAGGGGAACATGGGTCCTGGTTAACTCCACTGATGGCCCAGCTTGCCCGCTAAAAATGGTTAGAAGATTCGCCGAGATAAGACACGCTGGTAGATTTTTCTTCACTCATACAGACGGGTCCCCCCTGACCAAGTACCAATTCCAGGCGATATTCAAGCTATGCTTGGAAAAAAACGGCGCAAACCCAAAGGAGTACGGAACACATTCGTTCCGCATTGGGGCAGCCACGGAAGCGGCTAGGGCAGGAGTGCCAGAGGCCAAGGTGCAGAGAAGGGGTCGTTGGAAGTCCGCATGCTTCGCCAGATACATTAGACCCGACTTGCTTAATTAACATGTGTTGTCTCTTACAGGGGTTGAAGTTTGGGTGGTAGGAGATTCCTACGTTTACTGGGCCGAAAAGAGGGCCGAACGGCGGCCAGGAGGGATAAATCTTTACCTCCCGGGCATAAAAGTTAAATGGAGGGGTGTCAGAGGCCTCCAGTGGAAACAGGTGTTCAAAGAGATGGTTGGAATAGCAGGGATGGCGGAACATCCGATGATAATGGTGGTACACGCGTGTGGCAATGACCTTGGCAAACAAAAGGTGGCCGAATTGTACAAATGGGTGACAACTGATATGGAAAGGTTCAGCTGTCTATTCAGGAACATGATCCTGGTGTGGTCGGATATAACACCACGGGCCGTCTGGCACGGAGTAAGAGATAAAAAAGCCATAGAGCGGACAAGGAGCAAATTCAATGCTCGGATTGGAAAATATGTGAGAGGAAGAGGCGGTATCGTGATCCGGCACCGCCAGCTACAAGGGGATAACACGCCACAATTAAGACCGGACGGAGTTCACCTAACGGACATTGGCCTCGATATTTTTCTGTCCGGTTTACAGGATGGGGTTGAACAGGCCCTAACATCGAGGGGTGGGGTCGGAGTCCCGCGTAGGTAGTACACGGGATCCTCCGTGGCGGAAGAAGCGGGGGAGGGCAAAGGTCGTAACCGCTCGTTGGGCCAATTCCCCTGTCGATCACGGACAGGAGCTCGGCGCGAGCCGCTCGTTACGATATGTAATTGCCCTTTCTCTGCTTATTTAATTAATAAACTGACCGACCTGTTCAACCCAACTAGGACTGTGTGTGTTTGATTACGGGACTGATGGGAGGGGGGAAGGCACTGGTTACGACACCCAGGTCTCCACAGTCTGGCAGACGCGGTACTGAATAAGGTGCGCGTCTCTGACTGGGGAGCACATAGAGAGCTGCACGTAAAGGTGGTCTGTGCCAGTTCCCCCCTAGCATCACTCCCCCCCCCCTTTAGTGATGCACTAATTGGAAGACCCCCAGCCGGCCAGTGGGCACTAGAGGGGAGGGGTCCTACGGCCACTCCTACAGGGGATAAATCCAGGTGTCCGGCCGAGAACTTTCTCTTTCACTCTCGGCAGGACACCTGGAAGCGTTTGTCCCACCCACCCTCCCCTTTTAAAGGCTAATTATGATACTAACCCGCAGGAGAATGTAAATGGGTAAATTATGTTGTAATATATAAAAAAAAATAAAAAAAAAAAAAAAAGTGTTTTTTTGCATACGTATGTGATATAACTAACCCTGGTAACCTTTATTAAGTCACAGCGGAAGAAGCGGGGGAGGGCAAAGGTCGTAACCGCTCGTTGGGCCAATTCCCCTGTCGATCACGGACAGGAGCTCGGCGCGAGCCGCTCGTTACGATATGTAATTGCCCTTTCTCTGCTTATTAATTAATAAACTGTGACCGACCTGTTCAACCCACCTAGGACTGTGTGTGTTTGATTACGGGACTGATGGGAGGGGGGAAGGCACTGGTTACGACACCCAGGTCTCCACAGTCACAGCAGCACAGAGGAAGTCAGGAGAGCCAGCCACAGCAGCACAGAGGATGTCAGGAGAGCCAGCCACAGCAGCACAGAGGATGTCAGGAGAGCAAGCCACAGCAGCACAGAGGATGTCAGGAGAGCCAGCCACAGCAGCACAGAGGATGTCAGGAGAGCCAGCCACAGCAGCACAGAGGATGTCAGGAGAGGCAGCCACAGCAGCACAGAGGATGTCAGGAGAGCCAGCCACAGCAGCACAGAGGATGTCAGGAGAGCAAGCCACAGCAGCACAGAGGATGTCAGGAGAGCCAGCCACAGCAGCACAGAGGATGTCAGGAGAGCCAGCCACAGCAGCACAGAGGATGTCAGGAGAGCAAGCCACAGCAGCACAGAGGATGTCAGGACAGCCAGCCACAGCAGCACAGAGGATGTCAGGAGAGTCTGCCACAGCAGCACAGAGGATGTCAGGAGAGCCAGCCACAGCAGCACAGAGGAAGTCAGGAGAGCCAGCCACAGCAGCACAGAGGATGTCAGGAGAGCAAGCCACAGCAGCACAGAGGATGTCAGGAGAGTCAGCCACAGCAGCACAGAGGATGTCAGGAGAGTCTGCCACAGCAGCACAGAGGAAGTCAGGAGAGCCAGCCACAGCAGCACAGAGGAAGTCAGGAGAGCCAGCCACAGCAGCACAGAGGATGTCAGGAGAGCAAGCCACAGCAGCACAGAGGATGTCAGGAGAGCCAGCCACAGCAGCACAGAGGATGTCAGGAGAGCCAGCCACAGCAGCACAGAGGATGTCAGGAGAGCCAGCCACAGCAGCACAGAGGATGTCAGGACAGCCAACCACAGCAGCACAGAGGATGTCAGGAGAGCCAGCCACAGCAGCACAGAGGATGTCAGGAGAGCCAACCACAGCAGCACAGAGAATGTCAGGAGAGTCAGCCACAGCAGCACAGAGGATGTCAGGAGAGCCAGCCACAGCAGCACAGAGGATGTCAGGAGAGCCAGCCACAGCAGCACAGAGGATGTCAGGAGAGGCAGCCACAGCAGCACAGAGGATGTCAGGAGAGGCAGCCACAGCAGCACAGAGGATGTCAGGAGAGCCAGCCACAGCAGCACAGAGGATGTCAGGAGAGGCAGCCACAGCAGCACAGAGGAAGTCAGGAGAGGCAGCCACAGCAGCACAGAGGATGTCAGGAGAGCCAGCCACAGCAGCACAGAGGATGTCAGGAGAGCCAGCCACAGCAGCACAGAGGAAGTCAGGAGAGCCAGCCACAACAGCACAGAGGATGTCATGAGAGCCAGCCACAGCAGCACAGAGGATGTCAGGAGAGTCAGCCACAGCAGCACAGAGGATGTCAGGAGAGCCAGCCACAGCAGCACAGAGAATGTCAGGAGAGTCAGCCACAGCAGCACAGAGGATGTCAGGAGAGCCAGCCACAGCAGCACAGAGGATGTCAGGAGAGCCAGCCACAGCAGCACAGAGGAAGTCAGGAGAGGCAGCCACAGCAGCACAGAGGATGTCAGGAGAGCCTGCCACAGCAGCACAGAGGATGTCAGGAGAGCCAGCCACAGCAGCACAGAGGAAGTCAGGAGAGGCAGCCACAGCAGCACAGAGGATGTCAGGAGAGCCAGCCACAGCAGCACAGAGGATGTCAGGAGAGCCAGCCACAGCAGCACAGAGGATGTCAGGAGAGCCAGCCACAGCAGCACAGAGGAAGTCAGGAGAGGCAGCCACAGCAGCACAGAGGATGTCAGGAGAGCCAGCCACAGCAGCACAGAGGATGTCAGGAGAGCCAGCCACAGCAGCACAGAGGAAGTCAGGAGAGCCTGCCACAGCAGCACAGAGGATGTCAGGAGAGCCAGCCACAACAGCACAGAGAATGTCAGGAGAGCCAGCCACAGCAGCACAGAGGATGTCAGGACAGCCAGCCACAGCAGCACAGAGGATGTCAGGAGAGCCAGCCACAGCAGCGCAGAGGATGTCAGGAGAGCCAGCCACAGCAGCACAGAGGAAGTCAGGAGAGCCAGCCACAGCAGCACAGAGGATGTCAGGAGAGCCAGCCACAACAGCACAGAGAATGTCAGGAGAGCCAGCCACAGCAGCACAGAGGATGTCAGGACAGCCAGCCACAGCAGCACAGAGGATGTCAGGAGAGCCAGCCACAGCAGCGCAGAGGATGTCAGGAGAGCCAGCCACAGCAGCACAGAGAATGTCAGGAGAGTCTGCCACAGCAGCACAGAGGATGTCAGGAGAGCCAGCCACAGCAGCACAGAGGATGTCAGGAGAGCCAGCCACAGCAGCACAGAGGATGTCAGGAGAGCCAGCCACAGCAGCACAGAGAATGTCAGGAGAGCCAGCCACAGCAGCACAGAGAATGTCAGGAGAGTCAGCCACAGCAGCACAGAGGATGTCAGGAGAGCCTGCCACAGCAGCACAGAGGAAGTCAGGAGAGCCAGCCACAGCAGCACAGAGAATGTCAGGAGAGCCAGCCACAGCAGCACAGAGGATGTCAGGAGAGGCAGCCACAGCAGCACAGAGGATGTCAGGAGAGCCTGCCACAGCAGCACAGAGGATGTCAGGAGAGCCAGCCACAGCAGCACAGAGGATGTCAGGAGAGGCAGACACAGCAGCACAGAGGAAGTCAGGAGAGCCAGCCACAGCAGCACAGAGGAAGTCAGGAGAGCCAGCCACAGCAGCACAGAGGATGTCAGGAGAGCCAGCCACAGCAGCACAGAGGATGTCAGGAGAGGCAGCCACAGCAGCACAGAGGATGTCAGGAGAGCCAGCCACAGCAGCACAGAGGATGTCAGGAGAGCCAGCCACAGCAGCACAGAGGATGTCAGGAGAGGCAGCCACAGCAGCACAGAGGAAGTCAGGAGAGCCAGCCACAACAGCACAGAGGATGTCAGGAGAGCCAGCCACAGCAGCACAGAGGAATTCAGGAGAGCCAGCCACAGCAGCACAGAGGAAGTCAGGAGAGGCAGCCACAGCAGCACAGAGGATGTCAGGAGAGGCAGCCACAGCAGCACAGAGGATGTCAGGAGAGCCAGCCACAGCAGCACAGAGGAATTCAGGAGAGCCAGCCACAGCAGCACAGAGGATGTCAGGAGAGGCAGCCACAGCAGCACAGAGGATGTCAGGAGAGCCTGCCACAGCAGCACAGAGGAAGTCAGGAGAGCCAGCCACAGCAGCACAGAGGATGTCAGGAGAGGCAGCCACAGCAGCACAGAGGAAGTCAGGAGAGGCAGCCACAGCAGCACAGAGGATGTCAGGAGAGCCAGCCACAGCAGCACAGAGGATGTCAGGACAGCCAGCCACAGCAGCACAGAGGATGTCAGGAGAGCCAACCACAGCAGCACAGAGGATGTCAGGAGAGCCTGCCACAGCAGCACAGAAGAAGTCAGGAGAGCCTGCCACAGCAGCACAGAGGATGTCAGGAGAGCCAGCCACAGCAGCACAGAGGAATTCAGGAGAGCCAACCACAGCAGCACAGAGGATGTCAGGAGAGCCTGCCACAGCAGCACAGAAGAAGTCAGGAGAGCCTGCCACAGCAGCACAGAGGATGTCAGGAGAGCCAACCACAGCAGCACAGAGGAAGTCAGGAGAGCCAACCACAGCAGCACAGAGGATGTCAGGAGAGGCAGCCACAGCAGCACAGAGGATGTCAGGAGAGCCTGCCACAGCAGCACAGAGGAAGTCAGGAGAGCCAGCCACAGCAGCACAGAGGATGTCAGGAGAGCCAGCCACAGCAGCACAGAGGAATTCAGGAGAGCCAGCCACAGCAGCACAGAGGATGTCAGGAGAGCCAACCACAGCAGCACAGAGGATGTCAGGAGAGCCTGCCACAGCAGCACAGAGGAAGTCAGGAGAGCCAGCCACAGCAGCACAGAGGATGTCAGGAGAGCCTGCCACAGCAGCACAGAGGAATTCAGGAGAGCCAGCCACAGCAGCACAGAGGATGTCAGGAGAGGCAGACACAGCAGCACAGAGGAAGTCAGGAGAGCCAACCACAGCAGCACAGAGGATGTCAGGAGAGCCTGCCACAGCAGCACAGAGGAAGTCAGGAGAGCCAGCCACAGCAGCACAGAGGATGTCAGGAGAGCCAGCCACAGCAGCACAGAGGAATTCAGGAGAGCCAGCCACAGCAGCACAGAGGATGTCAGGAGAGGCAGACACAGCAGCACAGAGGAAGTCAGGAGAGCCTGCCACAGCAGCACAGAGGATGTCAGGAGAGCCAGCCACAGCAGCACAGAGGATGTCAGGAGAGGCAGCCACAGCAGCACAGAGGAAGTCAGGAGAGCCAGCCACAGCAGCACAGAGGATGTCAGGAGAGCCAGCCACAGCAGCACAGAGGATGTCAGGAGAGGCAGACACAGCAGCACAGAGGATGTCAGGAGAGCCTGCCACAGCAGCACAGAGGATGTCAGGAGAGCCAGCCACAGCAGCACAGAGGATGTCAGGAGATCCTGCCACAGCAGCACAGAGGATGTCAGGAGAGCCAGCCACAGCAGCACAGAGGAAGTCAAGAGAGCCTGCCACAGCAGCACAGAGGATGTCAGGAGATCCTGCCACAGCAGCACAGAGGATGTCAGGAGAGCCAGCCACAGCAGCACAGAGGAAGTCAAGAGAGCCTGCCACAGCAGCACAGAGGATGTCAGGAGAGCCTGCCACAGCAGCACAGAGGATGTCAGGAGAGTCTGCCACAGCAGCACAGAGGAAGTCAAGAGAGCCTGCCACAGCAGCACAGAGGATGTCAGGAGAGCCAGCCACAGCAGCACAGAGGATGTCAGGAGAGCCAGCCACAGCAGCACAGAGGATGTCAGGAGAGCCAGCCACAGCAGCACAGAGGATGTCAGGAGAGCCAGCCACAGCAGCACAGAGGATGTCAGGACAGCCAGCCACAGCAGCACAGAGGATGTTAGGAGAGCCAACCACAGCAGCACAGAGGATGTCAGGAGAGCCAGCCACAGCAGCACAGAGAATGTCAGGAGAGTCAGCCACAGCAGCACAGAGGATGTCAGGAGAGGCAGCCACAGCAGCACAGAGGAAGTCAGGAGAGCCAGCCACAGCAGCACAGAGGATGTCAGGAGAGCCAGCCACAGCAGCACAGAGGAAGTCAGGAGAGGCAGCCACAGCAGCACAGAGGATGTCAGGAGAGCCAGCCACAGCAGCACAGAGAATGTCAGGAGAGCCAGCCACAGCAGCACAGAGGATGTCAGGAGAGCCAGCCACAGCAGCACAGAGGAAGTCAGGAGAGGCAGCCACAGCAGCACAGAGGATGTCAGGAGAGCCAGCCACAGCAGCACAGAGGATGTCAGGAGAGCCAGCCACAGCAGCACAGAGGATGTCAGGAGAGCCAGCCACAGCAGCACAGAGGATGTCAGGACAGCCAGCCACAGCAGCACAGAGGATGTCAGGAGAGCCAACCACAGCAGCACAGAGGATGTCAGGACAGCCAGCCACAGCAGCACAGAGGATGTCAGGAGAGCCAACCACAGCAGCACAGAGGATGTCAGGAGAGCCTGCCACAGCAGCACAGAGGAAGTCAGGAGAGCCAGCCACAGCAGCACAGAGGATGTCAGGAGAGCCAGCCACAGCAGCACAGAGGATGTCAGGAGAGCCAGCCACAGCAGCACAGAGGATGTCAGGAGAGGCAGCCACAGCAGCACAGAGGATGTCAGGAGAGGCAGCCACAGCAGCACAGAGGATGTCAGGAGAGCCTGCCACAGCAGCACAGAGGATGTCAGGAGAGCCAGCCACAGCAGCACAGAGGATGTCAGGAGAGGCAGCCACAGCAGCACAGAGGAAGTCAGGAGAGCCAGCCACAGCAGCACAGAGGATGTCAGGAGAGCCAGCCACAGCAGCACAGAGGATGTCAGGAGAGCCAGCCACAGCAGCACAGAGGATGTCAGGAGAGGCAGCCACAGCAGCACAGAGGATGTCAGGAGAGGCAGCCACAGCAGCACAGAGGATGTCAGGAGAGCCAGCCACAGCAGCACAGAGGATGTCAGGAGAGCCAGCCACAGCAGCACAGAGGATGTCAGGAGAGGCAGACACAGCAGCACAGAGGAAGTCAGGAGAGCCAGCCACAGCAGCACAGAGGAAGTCAGGAGAGCCAGCCACAGCAGCACAGAGGATGTCAGGAGAGCCTGCCACAGCAGCACAGAGGATGTCAGGAGAGCCAGCCACAGCAGCACAGAGGATGTCAGGAGAGCCAGCCACAGCAGCACAGAGGATGTCAGGAGAGGCAGCCACAGCAGCACAGAGGAAGTCAGGAGAGCTAGCCACAGCAGCACAGAGGATGTCAGGAGAGCCAGCCACAGCAGCACAGAGGAATTCAGGAGAGCCAGCCACAGCAGCACAGAGGAAGTCAGGAGAGCCAGCCACAGCAGCACAGAGGATGTCAGGAGAGGCAGCCACAGCAGCACAGAGGATGTAAGGAGAGCCTGCCACAGCAGCACAGAGGAAGTCAGGAGAGCCAGCCACAGCAGCACAGAGGATGTCAGGAGAGGCAGCCACAGCAGCACAGAGGAAGTCAGGAGAGGCAGCCACAGCAGCACAGAGGATGTCAGGAGAGCCAGCCACAGCAGCACAGAGGATGTCAGGACAGCCAGCCACAGCAGCACAGAGGATGTCAGGAGAGCCAACCACAGCAGCACAGAGGATGTCAGGAGAGCCTGCCACAGCAGCACAGAGGAATTCAGGAGAGCCAGCCACAGCAGCACAGAGGATGTCAGGAGAGCCAGCCACAGCAGCACAGAGGATGTCAGGAGAGCCAGCCACAGCAGCACAGAAGAAGTCAGGAGAGCCAGCCACAGCAGCACAGAGGAAGTCAGGAGAGCCAGCCACAGCAGCACAGAAGAAGTCAGGAGAGCCAACCACAGCAGCACAGAGGATGTCAGGAGAGGCAGCCACAGCAGCACAGAGGATGTCAGGAGAGGCATCCACAGCAGCACAGAGGATGTCAGGAGAGCCTGCCACAGCAGCACAGAGGAAGTCAGGAGAGCCAGCCACAGCAGCACAGAGGATGTCAGGAGAGCCAGCCACAGCAGCACAGAGGAATTCAGGAGAGCCAGCCACAGCAGCACAGAGGAAGTCAGGAGAGCCAACCACAGCAGCACAGAGGATGTCAGGAGAGCCAGTCACAGCAGCACAGAGGAAGTCAGGAGAGCCAGCCACAGCAGCACAGAGGATGTCAGGAGAGCCAGCCACAGCAGCACAGAGGAATTCAGGAGAGCCTGCCACAGCAGCACAGAAGAAGTCAGGAGAGCCAGCCACAGCAGCACAGAGGAAGTCAGCAGAGCCAGCCACAGCAGCACAGAGGATGTCAGGAGAGGCAGACACAGCAGCACAGAGGAAGTCAGGAGAGCCTGCCACAGCAGCACAGAGGATGTCAGGAGAGCCAGCCACAGCAGCACAGAGGATGTCAGGAGAGCCAGCCACAGCAGCACAGAGGAAGTCAGGAGAGCCAGCCACAGCAGCACAGAGGATGTCAGGAGAGCCAGCCACAGCAGCACAGAGGATGTCAGGAGAGTCTGCCACAGCAGCACAGAGGAAGTCAAGAGAGGCAGCCACAGCAGCACAGAGGAAGTCAGGACAGCCAGCCACAGCAGCACAGAGGATGTCAGGAGAGCCTGCCACAGCAGCACAGAGGAAGTCAGGAGAGCAAGCCACAGCAGCACAGAGGATGTCAGGAGAGCCAACCACAGCAGCACAGAGGAATTCAGGAGAGCCTGCCACAGCAGCACAGAGGAAGTCAGGAGAGCCAGCCACAGCAGCACAGAGGAAGTCAGCAGAGCCAGCCACAGCAGCACAGAGGATGTCAGGAGAGGCAGACACAGCAGCACAGAGGAAGTCAGGAGAGCCTGCCACAGCAGCACAGAGGATGTCAGGAGAGCCAGCCACAGCAGCACAGAGGATGTCAGGAGAGCCAGCCACAGCAGCACAGAGGAAGTCAGGACAGCCAGCCACAGCAGCACAGAGGATGTCAGGAGAGCCTGCCACAGCAGCACAGAGGATGTCAGGAGAGCCAGCCACAGCAGCACAGAGAATGTCAGGAGAGCCAGCCACAGCAGCACAGAGGATGTCAGGACAGCCAGCCACAGCAGCACAGAGGATGTCAGGAGAGCCTGCCACAGCAGCACAGAGGATGTCAGGAGAGCCAGCCACAGCAGCACAGAGAATGTCAGGAGAGTCAGCCACAGCAGCACAGAGGATGTCAGGAGAGCCAGCCACAGCAGCACAGAGGATGTCAGGAGAGCCAGCCACAGCAGCACAGAGGAAGTCAGGAGAGGCAGCCACAGCAGCACAGAGGATGTCAGGAGAGCCAGCCACAGCAGCACAGAGAATGTCAGGAGAGCCAGCCACAGCAGCACAGAGGATGTCAGGAGAGGCAGCCACAGCAGCACAGAGGATGTCAGGAGAGCCTGCCACAGCAGCACAGAGGATGTCAGGAGAGCCAGCCACAGCAGCACAGAGGATGTCAGGAGAGGCAGACACAGCAGCACAGGGGAAGTCAGGAGAGCCAGCCACAGCAGCACAGAGGAAGTCAGGAGAGGCAGCCACAGCAGCACAGAGGATGTCAGGAGAGCCAGCCACAGCAGCACAGAGAATGTCAGGAGAGCCAGCCACAGCAGCACAGAGGATGTCAGGAGAGGCAGCCACAGCAGCACAGAGGATGTCAGGAGAGCCTGCCACAGCAGCACAGAGGATGTCAGGAGAGCCAGCCACAGCAGCACAGAGGATGTCAGGAGAGCCAGCCACAGCAGCACAGAGGAATTCAGGAGAGCCAGCCACAGCAGCACAGAGGAAGTCAGGAGAGCCAGCCACAGCAGCACAGAGGAAGTCAGGAGAGGCAGCCACAGCAGCACAGAGGATGTCAGGAGAGCCTGCCACAGCAGCACAGAGGAATTCAGGAGAGCCAGCCACAGCAGCACAGAGGATGTCAGGAGAGCCAGCCACAGCAGCACAGAGGAATTCAGGAGAGCCAGCCACAGCAGCACAGAGGAAGTCAGGAGAGCCAGCCACAGCAGCACAGAGGATGTCAGGAGAGGCAGCCACAGCAGCACAGAGGAAGTCAGGAGAGCCAGCCACAGCAGCACAGAGGATGTCAGGAGAGGCAGCCACAGCAGCACGGAGGAAGTCAGGAGAGGCAGCCACAGCAGCACAGAGGATGTCAGGAGAGCCAGCCACAGCAGCACAGAGGAATTCAGGAGAGCCAGCCACAGCAGCACAGAGGATGTCAGGAGAGCCAGCCACAGCAGCACAGAGGAATTCAGGAGAGCCAGCCACAGCAGCACAGAGGAAGTCAGGAGAGCCAGCCACAGCAGCACAGAGGATGTCAGGAGAGGCAGCCACAGCAGCACAGAGGAAGTCAGGAGAGCCAGCCACAGCAGCACAGAGGATGTCAGGAGAGGCAGCCACAGCAGCACAGAGGAAGTCAGGAGAGGCAGCCACAGCAGCACAGAGGATGTCAGGAGAGCCAGCCACAGCAGCACAGAGGATGTCAGGACAGCCAGCCACAGCAGCACAGAGGATGTCAGGAGAGCCAACCACAGCAGCACAGAGGATGTCAGGAGAGCCTGCCACAGCAGCACAGAGGATGTCAGGAGAGCCAGCCACAGCAGCACAGAAGAAGTCAGGAGAGCCAACCACAGCAGCACAGAGGAAGTCAGGAGAGCCAACCACAGCAGCACAGAGGATGTCAGGAGAGGCAGCCACAGCAGCACAGAGGATGTCAGGAGAGCCTGCCACAGCAGCACAGAGGAAGTCAGGAGAGCCAGCCACAGCAGCACAGAGGATGTCAGGAGAGCCAGCCACAGCAGCACAGAGGAATTCAGGAGAGCCAGCCACAGCAGCACAGAGGAAGTCAGGAGAGCCAACCACAGCAGCACAGAGGATGTCAGGAGAGCCAGCCACAGCAGCACAGAGGATGTCAGGAGAGCCAGCCACAGCAGCACAGAGGAATTCAGGAGAGCCTGCCACAGCAGCACAGAAGAAGTCAGCAGAGCCAGCCACAGCAGCACAGAGGATGTCAGGAGAGCCAACCACAGCAGCACAGAGGATGTCAGGAGAGCCAGCCACAGCAGCACAGAGGATGTCAGGAGAGCCAACCACAGCAGCACAGAGGATGTCAGGAGAGCCTGCCACAGCAGCACAGAGGAAGTCAGGAGAGCCAGCCACAGCAGCACAGAGGATGTCAGGAGAGCCAGCCACAGCAGCACAGAGGAATTCAGGAGAGCCTGCCACAGCAGCACAGAAGAAGTCAGCAGAGCCAGCCACAGCAGCACAGAGGATGTCAGGAGAGCCAACCACAGCAGCACAGAGGATGTCAGGAGAGCCAGCCACAGCAGCACAGAGGAAGTCAGGAGAGCCAGCCACAGCAGCACAGAGGAAGTCAGCAGAGCCAGCCACAGCAGCACAGAGGATGTCAGGAGAGCCAACCACAGCAGCACAGAGGATGTCAGGAGAGCCAGCCACAGCAGCACAGAGGAAGTCAGGAGAGCCAGCCACAGCAGCACAGAGGAAGTCAGCAGAGCCAGCCACAGCAGCACAGAGGATGTCAGGAGAGGCAGACACAGCAGCACAGAGGAAGTCAGGAGAGCCTGCCACAGCAGCACAGAGGATGTCAGGAGAGCCAGCCACAGCAGCACAGAGGATGTCAGGAGAGGCAGCCACAGCAGCACAGAGGAAGTCAGGAGAGCCAGCCACAGCAGCACAGAGGATGTCAGGAGATCCTGCCACAGCAGCACAGAGGATGTCAGGAGAGCCAGCCACAGCAGCACAGAGGAAGTCAAGAGAGCCTGCCACAGCAGCACAGAGGATGTCAGGAGAGCCTGCCACAGCAGCACAGAGGATGTCAGGAGAGTCTGCCACAGCAGCACAGAGGAAGTCAAAAGAGCCTGCCACAGCAGCACAGAGGATGTCAGGAGAGGCAGCCACAGCAGCACAGAGGAAGTCAGGAGAGCCAGCCACAGCAGCACAGAGGATGTCAGGAGAGCCAGCCACAGCAGCACAGAGGATGTCAGGAGAGCCAGCCACAGCAGCACAGAGGATGTCAGGAGAGCCAGCCACAGCAGCACAGAGGATGTCAGGACAGCCAGCCACAGCAGCACAGAGGATGTCAGGAGAGCCAACCACAGCAGCACAGAGGATGTCAGGAGAGTCAGCCACAGCAGCACAGAGGATGTCAGGAGAGCCAACCACAGCAGCACAGAGGATGTCAGGAGAGTCAGCCACAGCAGCACAGAGGATGTCAGGAGAGGCAGCCACAGCAGCACAGAGGAAGTCAGGAGAGCCAGCCACAGCAGCACAGAGGATGTCAGGAGAGCCAGCCACAGCAGCACAGAGGAAGTCAGGAGAGGCAGCCACAGCAGCACAGAGGATGTCAGGAGAGCCAGCCACAGCAGCACAGAGAATGTCAGGAGAGCCAGCCACAGCAGCACAGAGGATGTCAGGAGAGCCAGCCACAGCAGCACAGAGGAAGTCAGGAGAGGCAGCCACAGCAGCACAGAGGATGTCAGGAGAGCCAGCCACAGCAGCACAGAGGATGTCAGGAGAGCCAGCCACAGCAGCACAGAGGATGTCAGGAGAGCCAGCCACAGCAGCACAGAGGATGTCAGGACAGCCAGCCACAGCAGCACAGAGGATGTCAGGAGAGCCAACCACAGCAGCACAGAGGATGTCAGGACAGCCAGCCACAGCAGCACAGAGGATGTCAGGAGAGCCAACCACAGCAGCACAGAGGATGTCAGGAGAGCCTGCCACAGCAGCACAGAGGAAGTCAGGAGAGCCAGCCACAGCAGCACAGAGGATGTCAGGAGAGCCAGCCACAGCAGCACAGAGGATGTCAGGAGAGCCAGCCACAGCAGCACAGAGGATGTCAGGAGAGGCAGCCACAGCAGCACAGAGGATGTCAGGAGAGGCAGCCACAGCAGCACAGAGGATGTCAGGAGAGCCTGCCACAGCAGCACAGAGGATGTCAGGAGAGCCAGCCACAGCAGCACAGAGGATGTCAGGAGAGGCAGCCACAGCAGCACAGAGGATGTCAGGAGAGCCTGCCACAGCAGCACAGAGGAATTCAGGAGAGCCAGCCACAGCAGCACAGAGGAAGTCAGGAGAGCCAGCCACAGCAGCACAGAGGAAGTCAGGAGAGGCAGCCACAGCAGCACAGAGGATGTCAGGAGAGGCAGCCACAGCAGCACAGAGGATGTCAGGAGAGATAGCCACAGCAGCACAGAGGAATTCAGGAGAGCCAGCCACAGCAGCACAGAGGATGTCAGGAGAGCCAGCCACAGCAGCACAGAGGAATTCAGGAGAGCCAGCCACAGCAGCACAGAGGATGTCAGGAGAGGCAGCCACAGCAGCACAGAGGATGTCAGGAGAGCCTGCCACAGCAGCACAGAGGAAGTCAGGAGAGCCAGCCACAGCAGCACAGAGGATGTCAGGAGAGGCAGCCACAGCAGCACAGAGGAAGTCAGGAGAGGCAGCCACAGCAGCACAGAGGATGTCAGAAGAGCCAGCCACAGCAGCACAGAGGATGTCAGGACAGCCAGCCACAGCAGCACAGAGGATGTCAGGAGAGCCAACCACAGCAGCACAGAGGATGTCAGGAGAGCCTGCCACAGCAGCACAGAGGAATTCAGGAGAGCCAGCCACAGCAGCACAGAAGAAGTCAGGAGAGCCAACCACAGCAGCACAGAGGAAGTCAGGAGAGCCAACCACAGCAGCACAGAGGATGTCAGGAGAGGCAGCCACAGCAGCACAGAGGATGTCAGGAGAGCCTGCCACAGCAGCACAGAGGAAGTCAGGAGAGCCAGCCACAGCAGCACAGAGGATGTCAGGAGAGCCAGCCACAGCAGCACAGAGGAATTCAGGAGAGCCAGCCACAGCAGCACAGAGGAAGTCAGGAGAGCCAACCACAGCAGCACAGAGGATGTCAGGAGAGCCTGCCACAGCAGCACAGAGGAAGTCAGGAGAGCCAGCCACAGCAGCACAGAGGATGTCAGGAGAGCCAGCCACAGCAGCACAGAGGAATTCAGGAGAGCCTGCCACAGCAGCACAGAAGAAGTCAGCAGAGCCAGCCACAGCAGCACAGAGGATGTCAGGAGAGCCAACCACAGCAGCACAGAGGATGTCAGGAGAGCCAGCCACAGCAGCACAGAGGATGTCAGGAGAGCCAGCCACAGCAGCACAGAGGAATTCAGGAGAGCCTGCCACAGCAGCACAGAAGAAGTCAGCAGAGCCAGCCACAGCAGCACAGAGGATGTCAGGACAGCCTGCCACAGCAGCACAGAGGATGTCAGGAGAGGCAGACACAGCGGCACAGAGGAAGTCAGGAGAGCCTGCCACAGCAGCACAGAGGATGTCAGGAGAGCCAGCCACAGCAGCACAGAGGATGTCAGGAGAGGCAGCCACAGCAGCACAGAGGAAGTCAGGAGAGCCAGCCACAGCAGCACAGAGGATGTCAGGAGATCCTGCCACAGCAGCACAGAGGATGTCAGGAGAGCCAGCCACAGCAGCACAGAGGATGTCAGGAGAACCAGCCACAGCAGCACAGAGGATGTCAGGAGAGCCAGCCACAGCAGCACAGAGGAAGTCAAGAGAGCCTGCCACAGCAGCACAGAGGATGTCAGGAGAGCCTGCCACAGCAGCACAGAGGATGTCAGGAGAGTCTGCCACAGCAGCACAGAGGAAGTCAAGAGAGCCTGCCACAGCAGCACAGAGGATGTCAGGAGAGGCAGCCACAGCAGCACAGAGGAAGTCAGGAGAGCCAGCCACAGCAGCACAGAGGATGTCAGGAGAGCCAGCCACAGCAGCACAGAGGATGTCAGGAGAGCCAGCCACAGCAGCACAGAGGATGTCAGGAGAGCCAGCCACAGCAGCACAGAGGATGTCAGGACAGCCAGCCACAGCAGCACAGAGGATGTCAGGAGAGCCAACCACAGCAGCACAGAGGATGTCAGGAGAGCCAGCCACAGCAGCACAGAGAATGTCAGGAGAGTCAGCCACAGCAGCACAGAGGATGTCAGGAGAGGCAGCCACAGCAGCACAGAGGAAGTCAGGAGAGCCAGCCACAGCAGCACAGAGGATGTCAGGAGAGCCAGCCACAGCAGCACAGAGGAAGTCAGGAGAGGCAGCCACAGCAGCACAGAGGATGTCAGGAGAGCCAGCCACAGCAGCACAGAGAATGTCAGGAGAGCCAGCCACAGCAGCACAGAGGATGTCAGGAGAGCCAGCCACAGCAGCACAGAGGAAGTCAGGAGAGGCAGCCACAGCAGCACAGAGGATGTCAGGAGAGCCAGCCACAGCAGCACAGAGGATGTCAGGAGAGCCAGCCACAGCAGCACAGAGGATGTCAGGAGAGCCAGCCACAGCAGCACAGAGGATGTCAGGACAGCCAGCCACAGCAGCACAGAGGATGTCAGGAGAGCCAACCACAGCAGCACAGAGGATGTCAGGACAGCCAGCCACAGCAGCACAGAGGATGTCAGGAGAGCCAACCACAGCAGCACAGAGGATGTCAGGAGAGCCTGCCACAGCAGCACAGAGGAAGTCAGGAGAGCCAGCCACAGCAGCACAGAGGATGTCAGGAGAGCCAGCCACAGCAGCACAGAGGATGTCAGGAGAGCCAGCCACAGCAGCACAGAGGATGTCAGGAGAGGCAGCCACAGCAGCACAGAGGATGTCAGGAGAGGCAGCCACAGCAGCACAGAGGATGTCAGGAGAGCCTGCCACAGCAGCACAGAGGATGTCAGGAGAGCCAGCCACAGCAGCACAGAGGATGTCAGGAGAGGCAGCCACAGCAGCACAGAGGAAGTCAGGAGAGCCAGCCACAGCAGCACAGAGGATGTCAGGAGAGCCAGCCACAGCAGCACAGAGGATGTCAGGAGAGGCAGACACAGCAGCACAGAGGAAGTCAGGAGAGCCAGCCACAGCAGCACAGAGGAAGTCAGGAGAGCCAGCCACAGCAGCACAGAGGATGTCAGGAGAGCCTGCCACAGCAGCACAGAGGATGTCAGGAGAGCCAGCCACAGCAGCACAGAGGATGTCAGGAGAGCCAGCCACAGCAGCACAGAGGATGTCAGGAGAGGCAGCCACAGCAGCACAGAGGAAGTCAGGAGAGCTAGCCACAGCAGCACAGAGGATGTCAGGAGAGCCAGCCACAGCAGCACAGAGGAATTCAGGAGAGCCAGCCACAGCAGCACAGAGGAAGTCAGGAGAGCCAGCCACAGCAGCACAGAGGATGTCAGGAGAGGCAGCCACAGCAGCACAGAGGATGTCAGGAGAGCCTGCCACAGCAGCACAGAGGATGTCAGGAGAGCCAGCCACAGCAGCACAGAGGATGTCAGGAGAGGCAGCCACAGCAGCACAGAGGAAGTCAGGAGAGGCAGCCACAGCAGCACAGAGGATGTCAGGAGAGCCAGCCACAGCAGCACAGAGGATGTCAGGACAGCCAGCCACAGCAGCACAGAGGATGTCAGGAGAGCCTGCCACAGCAGCACAGAGGAATTCAGGAGAGCCAGCCACAGCAGCACAGAGGATGTCAGGAGAGCCAGCCACAGCAGCACAGAGGATGTCAGGAGAGCCAGCCACAGCAGCACAGAAGAAGTCAGGAGAGCCAACCACAGCAGCACAGAGGAAGTCAGGAGAGCCAGCCACAGCAGCACAGAAGAAGTCAGGAGAGCCAACCACAGCAGCACAGAGGATGTCAGGAGAGGCAGCCACAGCAGCACAGAGGATGTCAGGAGAGCCTGCCACAGCAGCACAGAGGAAGTCAGGAGAGCCAGCCACAGCAGCACAGAGGATGTCAGGAGAGCCAGCCACAGCAGCACAGAGGAATTCAGGAGAGCCAGCCACAGCAGCACAGAGGAAGTCAGGAGAGCCAACCACAGCAGCACAGAGGATGTCAGGAGAGCCTGCCACAGCAGCACAGAGGAAGTCAGGAGAGCCAGCCACAGCAGCACAGAGGATGTCAGGAGAGCCAGCCACAGCAGCACAGAGGAATTCAGGAGAGCCTGCCACAGCAGCACAGAAGAAGTCAGGAGAGCCAGCCACAGCAGCACAGAGGAAGTCAGCAGAGCCAGCCACAGCAGCACAGAGGATGTCAGGAGAGGCAGACACAGCAGCACAGAGGAAGTCAGGAGAGCCAGCCACAGCAGCACAGAGGAAGTCAGGAGAGCCAGCCACAGCAGCACAGAGGAAGTCAGGAGAGCCAGCCACAGCAGCACAGAGGATGTCAGGAGAGCCAGCCACAGCAGCACAGAGGATGTCAGGAGAGTCTGCCACAGCAGCACAGAGGAAGTCAAGAGAGGCAGCCACAGCAGCACAGAGGAAGTCAGGAGAGCCAGCCACAGCAGCACAGAGAATGTCAGGAGAGCCAGCCACAGCAGCACAGAGGATGTCAGGACAGCCAGCCACAGCAGCACAGAGGATGTCAGGAGAGCCTGCCACAGCAGCACAGAGGAAGTCAGGAGAGCCAGCCACAGCAGCACAGAGGATGTCAGGAGAGCCAGCCACAGCAGCACAGAGGAATTCAGGAGAGCCAGCCACAGCAGCACAGAGGAAGTCAGCAGAGCCAGCCACAGCAGCACAGAGGATGTCAGGAGAGCCTGCCACAGCAGCACAGAGGATGTCAGGAGAGCCAGCCACAGCAGCACAGAGAATGTCAGGAGAGCCAGCCACAGCAGCACAGAGGATGTCAGGACAGCCAGCCACAGCAGCACAGAGGATGTCAGGAGAGCCTGCCACAGCAGCACAGAGGAAGTCAGGAGAGCCAGCCACAGCAGCACAGAGGATGTCAGGAGAGCCAGCCACAGCAGCACAGAGGAATTCAGGAGAGCCAGCCACAGCAGCACAGAGGAAGTCAGCAGAGCCAGCCACAGCAGCACAGAGGATGTCAGGAGAGCCTGCCACAGCAGCACAGAGGAAGTCAGGAGAGCCAGCCACAGCAGCACAGAGGAAGTCAGCAGAGCCAGCCACAGCAGCACAGAGGATGTCAGGAGAGGCAGACACAGCAGCACAGAGGAAGTCAGGAGAGCCTGCCACAGCAGCACAGAGGATGTCAGGAGAGCCAGCCACAGCAGCACAGAGGATGTCAGGAGAGCCAGCCACAGCAGCACAGAGGAAGTCAGGAGAGCCAGCCACAGCAGCACAGAGGATGTCAGGAGAGCCAGCCACAGCAGCACAGAGGATGTCAGGAGAGTCTGCCACAGCAGCACAGAGGATGTCAGGAGAGCCAGCCACAGCAGCACAGAGGATGTCAGGAGAGCCAGCCACAGCAGCACAGAGAATGTCAGGAGAGCCAGCCACAGCAGCACAGAGGATGTCAGGACAGCCAGCCACAGCAGCACAGAGGATGTCAGGAGAGCCTGCCACAGCAGCACAGAGAATGTCAGGAGAGCCAGCCACAGCAGCACAGAGGATGTCAGGAGAGCCAGCCACAGCAGCACAGAGGAAGTCAGGAGAGACAGCCACAGCAGCACAGAGGATGTCAGGAGAGCCAGCCACAGCAGCACAGAGAATGTCAGGAGAGCCAGCCACAGCAGCACAGAGGATGTCAGGAGAGGCAGCCACAGCAGCACAGAGGATGTCAGGAGAGCCTGCCACAGCAGCACAGAGGATGTCAGGAGAGCCAGCCACAGCAGCACAGAGGATGTCAGGAGAGGCAGACACAGCAGCACAGAGGAAGTCAGGAGAGGCAGCCACAGCAGCACAGAGGATGTCAGGAGAGCCAGCCACAGCAGCACAGAGAATGTCAGGAGAGCCAGCCACAGCAGCACAGAGGATGTCAGGAGAGGCAGCCACAGCAGCACAGAGGATGTCAGGAGAGCCTGCCACAGCAGCACAGAGGATGTCAGGAGAGCCAGCCACAGCAGCACAGAGGATGTCAGGAGAGGCAGACACAGCAGCACAGAGGAAGTCAGGAGAGCCAGCCACAGCAGCACAGAGGAAGTCAGGAGAGCCAGCCACAGCTGCACAGAGGATGTCAGGAGAGCCAGCCACAGCAGCACAGAGGATGTCAGGAGAGCCTGCCACAGCAGCACAGAGGATGTCAGGAGAGCCAGCCACAGCAGCACAGAGGATGTCAGGAGAGCCAGCCACAGCAGCACAGAGGATGTCAGGAGAGGCAGCCACAACAGCACAGAGGAAGTCAGGAGAGCCTGCCACAACAGCACAGAGGATGTCAGGAGAGCCAGCCACAGCAGCACAGAGGAATTCAGGAGAGCCAGCCACAGCAGCACAGAGGAAGTCAGGAGAGCCAGCCACAGCAGCACAGAGGAAGTCAGGAGAGGCAGCCACAGCAGCACAGAGGATGTCAGGAGAGGCAGCCACAGCAGCACAGAGGATGTCAGGAGAGCCAGCCACAGCAGCACAGAGGAATTCAGGAGAGCCAGCCACAGCAGCACAGAGGATGTCAGGAGAGCCAGCCACAGCAGCACAGAGGAATTCAGGAGAGCCAGCCACAGCAGCACAGAGGATGTCAGGAGAGGCAGCCACAGCAGCACAGAGGAATTCAGGAGAGCCAGCCACAGCAGCACAGAGGATGTCAGGAGAGCCAGCCACAGCAGCACAGAGGAAGTCAGGAGAGCCAGCCACAGCAGCACAGAGGATGTCAGGAGAGGCAGCCACAGCAGCACAGAGGATGTCAGGAGAGCCTGCCACAGCAGCACAGAGGAAGTCAGGAGAGCCAGCCACAGCAGCACAGAGGATGTCAGGAGAGGCAGCCACAGCAGCACAGAGGAAGTCAGGAGAGGCAGCCACAGCAGCACAGAGGATGTCAGGAGAGCCAGCCACAGCAGCACAGAGGATGTCAGGACAGCCAGCCACAGCAGCACAGAGGATGTCAGGAGAGCCAACCACAGCAGCACAGAGGATGTCAGGAGAGCCTGCCACAGCAGCACAGAGGAATTCAGGAGAACCAGCCACAGCAGCACAGAGGAAGTCAGGAGAGCCAACCACAGCAGCACAGAGGATGTCAGGAGAGCCTGCCACAGCAGCACAGAGGAAGTCAGGAGAGCCAACCACAGCAGCACAGAGGAAGTCAGGAGAGCCAACCACAGCAGCACAGAGGATATCAGGAGAGGCAGCCACAGCAGCACAGAGGATGTCAGGAGAGCCTGCCACAGCAGCACAGAGGAAGTCAGGAGAGCCAGCCACAGCAGCACAGAGGATGTCAGGAGAGCCAGCCACAGCAGCACAGAGGAATTCAGGAGAGCCAGCCACAGCAGCACAGAGGAAGTCAGGAGAGCCAACCACAGCAGCACAGAGGATGTCAGGAGAGCCTGCCACAGCAGCACAGAGGAAGTCAGGAGAGCCAGCCACAGCAGCACAGAGGATGTCAGGAGAGCCAGCCACAGCAGCACAGAGGAATTCAGGAGAGCCTGCCACAGCAGCACAGAAGAAGTCAGCAGAGCCAGCCACAGCAGCACAGAGGATGTCAGGAGAGCCAACCACAGCAGCACAGAGGATGTCAGGAGAGCCAGCCACAGCAGCACAGAGGAAGTCAGGAGAGCCAGCCACAGCAGCACAGAGGAAGTCAGCAGAGCCAGCCACAGCAGCACAGAGGATGTCAGGAGAGGCAGACACAGCAGCACAGAGGAAGTCAGGAGAGCCTGCCACAGCAGCACAGAGGATGTCAGGAGAGCCAGCCACAGCAGCACAGAGGATGTCAGGAGAGGCAGCCACAGCAGCACAGAGGAAGTCAGGAGAGCCAGCCACAGCAGCACAGAGGATGTCTGGAGATCCTGCCACAGCAGCACAGAGGATGTCAGGAGAGCCAGCCACAGCAGCACAGAGGAAGTCAAGAGAGCCTGCCACAGCAGCACAGAGGATGTCAGGAGAGCCTGCCACAGCAGCACAGAGGATGTCAGGAGAGTCTGCCACAGCAGCACAGAGGAAGTCAAGAGAGCCTGCCACAGCAGCACAGAGGATGTCAGGAGAGGCAGCCACAGCAGCACAGAGGAAGTCAGGAGAGCCAGCCACAGCAGCACAGAGGATGTCAGGAGAGCCAGCCACAGCAGCACAGAGGATGTCAGGAGAGCCAGCCACAGCAGCACAGAGGATGTCAGGAGAGCCAGCCACAGCAGCACAGAGGATGTCAGGACAGCCAGCCACAGCAGCACAGAGGATGTCAGGAGAGCCAACCACAGCAGCACAGAGGATGTCAGGAGAGTCAGCCACAGCAGCACAGAGGATGTCAGGAGAGCCAGCCACAGCAGCACAGAGAATGTCAGGAGAGTCAGCCACAGCAGCACAGAGGATGTCAGGAGAGGCAGCCACAGCAGCACAGAGGAAGTCAGGAGAGCCAGCCACAGCAGCACAGAGGATGTCAGGAGAGCCAGCCACAGCAGCACAGAGGAAGTCAGGAGAGGCAGCCACAGCAGCACAGAGGATGTCAGGAGAGCCAGCCACAGCAGCACAGAGAATGTCAGGAGAGCCAGCCACAGCAGCACAGAGGATGTCAGGAGAGCCAGCCACAGCAGCACAGAGGAAGTCAGGAGAGGCAGCCACAGCAGCACAGAGGATGTCAGGAGAGCCAGCCACAGCAGCACAGAGGATGTCAGGAGAGCCAGCCACAGCAGCACAGAGGATGTCAGGAGAGCCAGCCACAGCAGCACAGAGGATGTCAGGACAGCCAGCCACAGCAGCACAGAGGATGTCAGGAGAGCCAACCACAGCAGCACAGAGGATGTCAGGACAGCCAGCCACAGCAGCACAGAGGATGTCAGGAGAGCCAACCACAGCAGCACAGAGGATGTCAGGAGAGCCTGCCACAGCAGCACAGAGGAAGTCAGGAGAGCCAGCCACAGCAGCACAGAGGATGTCAGGAGAGCCAGCCACAGCAGCACAGAGGATGTCAGGAGAGCCAGCCACAGCAGCACAGAGGATGTCAGGAGAGGCAGCCACAGCAGCACAGAGGATGTCAGGAGAGGCAGCCACAGCAGCACAGAGGATGTCAGGAGAGCCTGCCACAGCAGCACAGAGGATGTCAGGAGAGCCAGCCACAGCAGCACAGAGGATGTCAGGAGAGGCAGCCACAGCAGCACAGAGGAAGTCAGGAGAGCCAGCCACAGCAGCACAGAGGATGTCAGGAGAGCCAGCCACAGCAGCACAGAGGATGTCAGGAGAGGCAGACACAGCAGCACAGAGGAAGTCAGGAGAGCCAGCCACAGCAGCACAGAGGAAGTCAGGAGAGCCAGCCACAGCAGCACAGAGGATGTCAGGAGAGCCTGCCACAGCAGCACAGAGGATGTCAGGAGAGCCAGCCACAGCAGCACAGAGGATGTCAGGAGAGCCAGCCACAGCAGCACAGAGGATGTCAGGAGAGGCAGCCACAGCAGCACAGAGGAAGTCAGGAGAGCTAGCCACAGCAGCACAGAGGATGTCAGGAGAGCCAGCCACAGCAGCACAGAGGAATTCAGGAGAGCCAGCCACAGCAGCACAGAGGAAGTCAGGAGAGCCAGCCACAGCAGCACAGAGGATGTCAGGAGAGGCAGCCACAGCAGCACAGAGGATGTCAGGAGAGCCTGCCACAGCAGCACAGAGGAAGTCAGGAGAGCCAGCCACAGCAGCACAGAGGATGTCAGGAGAGGCAGCCACAGCAGCACAGAGGAAGTCAGGAGAGGCAGCCACAGCAGCACAGAGGATGTCAGGAGAGCCAGCCACAGCAGCACAGAGGATGTCAGGACAGCCAGCCACAGCAGCACAGAGGATGTCAGGAGAGCCAACCACAGCAGCACAGAGGATGTCAGGAGAGCCTGCCACAGCAGCACAGAGGAATTCAGGAGAGCCAGCCACAGCAGCACAGAGGATGTCAGGAGAGCCAGCCACAGCAGCACAGAGGATGTCAGGAGAGCCAGCCACAGCAGCACAGAAGAAGTCAGGAGAGCCAACCACAGCAGCACAGAGGAAGTCAGGAGAGGCAGCCACAGCAGCACAGAGGATGTCAGGAGAGCCTGCCACAGCAGCACAGAGGAAGTCAGGAGAGCCAGCCACAGCAGCACAGAGGATGTCAGGAGAGCCAGCCACAGCAGCACAGAGGATGTCAGGAGAGCCAGCCACAGCAGCACAGAGGATGTCAGGAGAGGCAGCCACAGCAGCACAGAGGATGTCAGGAGAGGCAGCCACAGCAGCACAGAGGATGTCAGGAGAGCCTGCCACAGCAGCACAGAGGATGTCAGGAGAGCCAGCCACAGCAGCACAGAGGATGTCAGGAGAGGCAGCCACAGCAGCACAGAGGAAGTCAGGAGAGCCAGCCACAGCAGCACAGAGGATGTCAGGAGAGCCAGCCACAGCAGCACAGAGGATGTCAGGAGAGGCAGACACAGCAGCACAGAGGAAGTCAGGAGAGCCAGCCACAGCAGCACAGAGGAAGTCAGGAGAGCCAGCCACAGCAGCACAGAGGATGTCAGGAGAGCCTGCCACAGCAGCACAGAGGATGTCAGGAGAGCCAGCCACAGCAGCACAGAGGATGTCAGGAGAGCCAGCCACAGCAGCACAGAGGATGTCAGGAGAGGCAGCCACAGCAGCACAGAGGAAGTCAGGAGAGCTAGCCACAGCAGCACAGAGGATGTCAGGAGAGCCAGCCACAGCAGCACAGAGGAATTCAGGAGAGCCAGCCACAGCAGCACAGAGGAAGTCAGGAGAGCCAGCCACAGCAGCACAGAGGATGTCAGGAGAGGCAGCCACAGCAGCACAGAGGATGTCAGGAGAGCCTGCCACAGCAGCACAGAGGAAGTCAGGAGAGCCAGCCACAGCAGCACAGAGGATGTCAGGAGAGGCAGCCACAGCAGCACAGAGGAAGTCAGGAGAGGCAGCCACAGCAGCACAGAGGATGTCAGGAGAGCCAGCCACAGCAGCACAGAGGATGTCAGGACAGCCAGCCACAGCAGCACAGAGGATGTCAGGAGAGCCAACCACAGCAGCACAGAGGATGTCAGGAGAGCCTGCCACAGCAGCACAGAGGAATTCAGGAGAGCCAGCCACAGCAGCACAGAGGATGTCAGGAGAGCCAGCCACAGCAGCACAGAGGATGTCAGGAGAGCCAGCCACAGCAGCACAGAAGAAGTCAGGAGAGCCAACCACAGCAGCACAGAGGATGTCAGGAGAGGCAGCCACAGCAGCACAGAGGATGTCAGGAGAGCCTGCCACAGCAGCACAGAGGAAGTCAGGAGAGCCAGCCACAGCAGCACAGAGGATGTCAGGAGAGCCAGCCACAGCAGCACAGAGGAATTCAGGAGAGCCAGCCACAGCAGCACAGAGGAAGTCAGGAGAGCCAACCACAGCAGCACAGAGGATGTCAGGAGAGCCTGCCACAGCAGCACAGAGGAAGTCAGGAGAGCCAGCCACAGCAGCACAGAGGATGTCAGGAGAGCCAGCCACAGCAGCACAGAGGAATTCAGGAGAGCCTGCCACAGCAGCACAGAAGAAGTCAGGAGAGCCAGCCACAGCAGCACAGAGGAAGTCAGGAGAGCCAGCCACAGCAGCACAGAGGAAGTCAGGAGAGCCAGCCACAGCAGCACAGAGGAAGTCAGCAGAGCCAGCCACAGCAGCACAGAGGATGTCAGGAGAGGCAGACACAGCAGCACAGAGGATGTCAGGAGAGCCTGCCACAGCAGCACAGAGGAAGTCAGGAGAGCCAGCCACAGCAGCACAGAGGAAGTCAGCAGAGCCAGCCACAGCAGCACAGAGGATGTCAGGAGAGGCAGACACAGCAGCACAGAGGAAGTCAGGAGAGCCTGCCACAGCAGCACAGAGGATGTCAGGAGAGCCAGCCACAGCAGCACAGAGGATGTCAGGAGAGGCAGCCACAGCAGCACAGAGGAAGTCAGGAGAGCCTGCCACAACAGCACAGAGGATGTCAGGAGAGCCAGCCACAGCAGCACAGAGGATGTCAGGAGAGCCAGCCACAGCAGCACAGAGGAATTCAGGAGAGCCAGCCACAGCAGCACAGAGGATGTCAGGAGAGGCAGCCACAGCAGCACAGAGGATGTCAGGAGAGGCAGCAACAGCAGCACAGAGGAAGTCAGGAGAGGCAGACACAGCAGCACAGAGGATGTCAGGAGAGCCAGCCACAGCAGCACAGAGGATGTCAGGAGAGGCAGCCACAGCAGCACAGAGGATGTCAGGAGAGGCAGCAACAGCAGCACAGAGGAAGTCAGGAGAGGCAGACACAGCAGCACAGAGGATGTCAGGAGAGCCAGCCACAGCAGCACAGAGGATGTCAGGAGAGCCTGCCACAGCAGCACAGAGGATGTCAGGAGAGCCAGCCACAGCAGCACAGAGGATGTCAGGAGAGGCAGCCACAGCAGCACAGAGGATGTCAGGAGAGCAAGCCACAGCAGCACAGAGGATGTCAGGAGAGCCAGCCACAGCAGCACAGAGGATGTCAGGACAGCCAGCCACAGCAGCACAGAGGATGTCAGGAGAGCCAACCACAGCAGCACAGAGGATGTCAGGAGAGCCAGCCACAGCAGCACAGAGGATGTCAGGAGAGCCTGCCACAGCAGCACAGAGGATGTCAGGAGAGCCAGCCACAGCAGCACAGAGGAAGTCAGGAGAGCCAGCCACAGCAGCACAGAGGATGTCAGGAGAGCCTGCCACAGCAGCACAGAGGATGTCAGGAGAGCCAGCCACAGCAGCACAGAGGATGTCAGGAGAGCCTGCCACAGCAGCACAGAGGAATTCAGGAGAGCCAGCCACAGCAGCACAGAAGAAGTCAGGAGAGCCAGCCACAGCAGCACAGAGGATGTCAGGAGAGCCAGCCACAGCAGCACAGAGGATGTCAGGAGAGCCAACCACAGCAGCACAGAGGATGTCAGGAGAGCCAGCCACAGCAGCACAGAGGAAGTCAGGAGAGCCAACCACAGCAGCACAGAGGATGTCAGGAGAGGCAGCCACAGCAGCACAGAGGATGTCAGGAGAGGCAGACACAGCAGCACAGAGGAAGTCAGGAGAGCCTGCCACAGCAGCACAGAGGATGTCAGGAGAGGCAGCCACAGCAGCACAGAGGAAGTCAGGAGAGCCTGCCACAGCAGCACAGAGGATGTCAGGAGAGCCAGCCACAGCAGCACAGAGGATGTCAGGAGAGGCAGCCACAGCAGCACAGAGGATGTCAGGAGAGCCAGCCACAGCAGCACAGAGGATGTCAGGAGAGCCAGCCACAGCAGCACAGAGGAAGTCAGGAGAGCCTGCCACAGCAGCACAGAGGATGTCAGGAGAGGCAGACACAGCAGCACAGAGGAAGTCAGGAGAGCCAGCCACAGCAGCACAGAGGATGTCAGGAGAGCCAGCCACAGCAGCACAGAGGATGTCAGGAGAGGCAGCCACAGCAGCACAGAGGAAGTCAGGAGAGCCTGCCACAGCAGCACAGAGGATGTCAGGAGAGCCAGCCACAGCAGCACAGAGGATGTCAGGAGAGCCAGCCACAGCAGCACAGAGGATGTCAGGAGAGGCAGCCACAGCAGCACAGAGGAAGTCAGGAGAGCCTGCCACAACAGCACAGAGGATGTCAGGAGAGCCAGCCACAGCAGCACAGAGGAATTCAGGAGAGCCAGCCACAGCAGCACAGAGGAAGTCAGGAGAGCCTGCCACAGCAGCACAGAGGATGTCAGGAGAGCCAGCCACAGCAGCACAGAGGAATTCAGGAGAGCCAGCCACAGCAGCACAGAGGAAGTCAGGAGAGGCAGCCACAGCAGCACAGAGGATGTCAGGAGAGCCTGCCACAGCAGCACAGAGGATGTCAGGAGAGCCAGCCACAGCAGCACAGAGGATGTCAGGACAGCCAGCCACAGCAGCACAGAGGATGTCAGGAGAGCCAACCACAGCAGCACAGAGGATGTCAGGACAGCCAGCCACAGCAGCACAGAGGATGTCAGGAGAGCCAACCACAGCAGCACAGAGGATGTCAGGAGAGCCTGCCACAGCAGCACAGAGGAAGTCAGGAGAGCCAGCCACAGCAGCACAGAGGATGTCAGGAGAGCCAGCCACAGCAGCACAGAGGATGTCAGGAGAGCCAGCCACAGCAGCACAGAGGATGTCAGGAGAGGCAGCCACAGCAGCACAGAGGATGTCAGGAGAGGCAGCCACAGCAGCACAGAGGATGTCAGGAGAGCCTGCCACAGCAGCACAGAGGATGTCAGGAGAGCCAGCCACAGCAGCACAGAGGATGTCAGGAGAGGCAGCCACAGCAGCACAGAGGAAGTCAGGAGAGCCAGCCACAGCAGCACAGAGGATGTCAGGAGAGCCAGCCACAGCAGCACAGAGGATGTCAGGAGAGGCAGACACAGCAGCACAGAGGAAGTCAGGAGAGCCAGCCACAGCAGCACAGAGGAAGTCAGGAGAGCCAGCCACAGCAGCACAGAGGATGTCAGGAGAGCCAGCCACAGCAGCACAGAGGATGTCAGGAGAGCCTGCCACAGCAGCACAGAGGATGTCAGGAGAGCCAGCCACAGCAGCACAGAGGATGTCAGGAGAGCCAGCCACAGCAGCACAGAGGATGTCAGGAGAGGCAGCCACAGCAGCACAGAGGAAGTCAGGAGAGCTAGCCACAGCAGCACAGAGGATGTCAGGAGAGCCAGCCACAGCAGCACAGAGGAATTCAGGAGAGCCAGCCACAGCAGCACAGAGGAAGTCAGGAGAGCCAGCCACAGCAGCACAGAGGATGTCAGGAGAGGCAGCCACAGCAGCACAGAGGATGTCAGGAGAGCCTGCCACAGCAGCACAGAGGAAGTCAGGAGAGCCAGCCACAGCAGCACAGAGGATGTCAGGAGAGGCAGCCACAGCAGCACAGAGGAAGTCAGGAGAGGCAGCCACAGCAGCACAGAGGATGTCAGGAGAGCCAGCCACAGCAGCACAGAGGATGTCAGGACAGCCAGCCACAGCAGCACAGAGGATGTCAGGAGAGCCAACCACAGCAGCACAGAGGATGTCAGGAGAGCCTGCCACAGCAGCACAGAGGAATTCAGGAGAGTCAGCCACAGCAGCACAGAAGAAGTCAGGAGAGCCAACCACAGCAGCACAGAGGAAGTCAGGAGAGGCAGCCACAGCAGCACAGAGGATGTCAGGAGAGCCTGCCACAGCAGCACAGAGGAAGTCAGGAGAGCCAGCCACAGCAGCACAGAGGATGTCAGGAGAGCCAGCCACAGCAGCACAGAGGAATTCAGGAGAGCCAGCCACAGCAGCACAGAGGATGTCAGGAGAGCCTGCCACAGCAGCACAGAGGAAGTCAGGAGAGCCAGCCACAGCAGCACAGAGGATGTCAGGAGAGCCAGCCACAGCAGCACAGAGGAATTCAGGAGAGCCTGCCACAGCAGCACAGAAGAAGTCAGGAGAGCCAACCACAGCAGCACAGAGGATGTCAGGAGAGCCAGCCACAGCAGCACAGAGGAAGTCAGCAGAGCCAGCCACAGCAGCACAGAGGATGTCAGGAGAGGCAGACACAGCAGCACAGAGGAAGTCAGGAGAGCCTGCCACAGCAGCACAGAGGATGTCAGGAGAGCCAGCCACAGCAGCACAGAGGATGTCAGGAGAGGCAGCCACAGCAGCACAGAGGATGTCAGGAGAGCCTGCCACAACAGCACAGAGGATGTCAGGAGAGCCAGCCACAGCAGCACAGAGGATGTCAGGAGAGCCAGCCACAGCAGCACAGAGGATGTCAGGAGAGGCAGCCACAGCAGCACAGAGGATGTCAGGAGAGGCAGCCACAGCAGCACAGAGGAAGTCAGGAGAGGCAGACACAGCAGCACAGAGGATGTCAGGAGAGCCAGCCACAGCAGCACAGAGGATGTCAGGAGAGCCTGCCACAGCAGCACAGAGGATGTCAGGAGAGCCAGCCACAGCAGCACAGAGGATGTCAGGAGAGGCAGCCACAGCAGCACAGAGGATGTCAGGAGAGCAAGCCACAGCAGCACAAAGGATGTCAGGACAGCCAGCCACAGCAGCACAGAGGATGTCAGGAGAGCCAACCACAGCAGCACAGAGGATGTCAGGACAGCCAGCCACAGCAGCACAGAGGATGTCAGGAGAGCCTTCCACAGCAGCACAGAGGATGTCAGGAGAGCCAGCCACAGCAGCACAGAGGAAGTCAGGAGAGCCAGCCACAGCAGCACAGAGGATGTCAGGAGAGCCAGCCACAGCAGCACAGAGGATGTCAGGAGAGCCTGCCACAGCAGCACAGAGGATGTCAGGAGAGCCAGCCACAGCAGCACAGAGGATGTCAGGAGAGCCTGCCACAGCAGCACAGAGGAATTCAGGAGAGCCAGCCACAGCAGCACAGAGGATGTCAGGAGAGGCAGCCACAGCAGCACAGAGGATGTCAGGAGAGGCAGACACAGCAGCACAGAGGAAGTCAGGAGAGCCAGCCACAGCAGCACAGAGGATGTCAGGAGAGGCAGCCACAGCAGCACAGAGGAAGTCAGGAGAGGCAGCCACAGCAGCACAGAGGATGTCAGGAGAGCCAGCCACAGCAGCACAGAGGATGTCAGGACAGCCAGCCACAGCAGCACAGAGGATGTCAGGAGAGCCAACCACAGCAGCACAGAGGATGTCAGGAGAGCCTGCCACAGCAGCACAGAGGAATTCAGGAGAGCCAGCCACAGCAGCACAGAAGAAGTCAGGAGAGCCAACCACAGCAGCACAGAGGAAGTCAGGAGAGGCAGCCACAGCAGCACAGAGGATGTCAGGAGAGCCTGCCACAGCAGCACAGAGGAAGTCAGGAGAGCCAGCCACAGCAGCACAGAGGATGTCAGGAGAGCCAGCCACAGCAGCACAGAGGAATTCAGGAGAGCCAGCCACAGCAGCACAGAGGATGTCAGGAGAGCCTGCCACAGCAGCACAGAGGAAGTCAGGAGAGCCAGCCACAGCAGCACAGAGGATGTCAGGAGAGCCAGCCAGAGCAGCACAGAGGAATTCAGGAGAGCCTGCCACAGCAGCACAGAAGAAGTCAGGAGAGCCAACCACAGCAGCACAGAGGATGTCAGGAGAGCCTGCCACAGCAGCACAGAGGAAGTCAGGAGAGCCAGCCACAGCAGCACAGAGGAAGTCAGCAGAGCCAGCCACAGCAGCACAGAGGATGTCAGGAGAGGCAGACACAGCAGCACAGAGGAAGTCAGGAGAGCCTGCCACAGCAGCACAGAGGATGTCAGGAGAGCCAGCCACAGCAGCACAGAGGATGTCAGGAGAGGCAGCCACAGCAGCACAGAGGATGTCAGGAGAGCCTGCCACAACAGCACAGAGGATGTCAGGAGAGCCAGCCACAGCAGCACAGAGGATGTCAGGAGAGCCAGCCACAGCAGCACAGAGGATGTCAGGAGAGGCAGCCACAGCAGCACAGAGGATGTCAGGAGAGGCAGCCACAGCAGCACAGAGGAAGTCAGGAGAGGCAGACACAGCAGCACAGAGGATGTCAGGAGAGCCAGCCACAGCAGCACAGAGGATGTCAGGAGAGCCTGCCACAGCAGCACAGAGGATGTCAGGAGAGCCAGCCACAGCAGCACAGAGGATGTCAGGAGAGGCAGCCACAGCAGCACAGAGGATGTCAGGAGAGCAAGCCACAGCAGCACAAAGGATGTCAGGACAGCCAGCCACAGCAGCACAGAGGATGTCAGGAGAGCCAACCACAGCAGCACAGAGGATGTCAGGACAGCCAGCCACAGCAGCACAGAGGATGTCAGGAGAGCCTTCCACAGCAGCACAGAGGATGTCAGGAGAGCCAGCCACAGCAGCACAGAGGAAGTCAGGAGAGCCAGCCACAGCAGCACAGAGGATGTCAGGAGAGCCAGCCACAGCAGCACAGAGGATGTCAGGAGAGCCTGCCACAGCAGCACAGAGGATGTCAGGAGAGCCAGCCACAGCAGCACAGAGGATGTCAGGAGAGCCTGCCACAGCAGCACAGAGGAATTCAGGAGAGCCAGCCACAGCAGCACAGAGGATGTCAGGAGAGGCAGCCACAGCAGCACAGAGGATGTCAGGAGAGGCAGACACAGCAGCACAGAGGAAGTCAGGAGAGCCTGCCACAGCAGCACAGAGGATGTCAGGAGAGCCAGCCACAGCAGCACAGAGGATGTCAGGAGAGCCAACCACAGCAGCACAGAGGATGTCAGGAGAGCCAGCCACAGCAGCACAGAGGAAGTCAGGAGAGCCAACCACAGCAGCACAGAGGATGTCAGGAGAGGCAGCCACAGCAGCACAGAGGATGTCAGGAGAGGCAGACACAGCAGCACAGAGGAAGTCAGGAGAGCCTGCCACAGCAGCACAGAGGATGTCAGGAGAGCCAGCCACAGCAGCACAGAGGATGTCAGGAGAGGCAGCCACAGCAGCACAGAGGAAGTCAGGAGAGCCAGCCACAGCAGCACAGAGGATGTCAGGAGAGGCAGACACAGCAGCACAGAGGAAGTCAGGAGAGCCTGCCACAGCAGCACAGAGGATGTCAGGAGAGCCAGCCACAGCAGCACAGAGGATGTCAGGAGAGCCTGCCACAGCAGCACAGAGGAAGTCAGGAGAGCCAACCACAGCAGCACAGAGGATGTCAGGAGAGCCAGCCACAGCAGCACAGAGGAAGTCAGGAGAGCCAACCACAGCAGCACAGAGGATGTCAGGAGAGGCAGCCACAGCAGCACAGAGGATGTCAGGAGAGGCAGACACAGCAGCACAGAGGAAGTCAGGAGAGCCTGCCACAGCAGCACAGAGGATGTCAGGAGAGCCAGCCACAGCAGCACAGAGGATGTCAGGAGAGGCAGCCACAGCAGCACAGAGGAAGTCAGGAGAGCCAGCCACAGCAGCACAGAGGATGTCAGGAGAGGCAGACACAGCAGCACAGAGGAAGTCAGGAGAGCCTGCCACAGCAGCACAGAGGATGTCAGGAGAGGCAGACACAGCAGCACAGAGGAAGTCAGGAGAGCCTGCCACAGCAGCACAGAGGATGTCAGGAGAGCCAGCCACAGCAGCACAGAGGATGTCAGGAGAGCCAGCCACAGCAGCACAGAGGATGTCAGGAGAGGCAGCCACAGCAGCACAGAGGAAGTCAGGAGAGCCTGCCACAACAGCACAGAGGATGTCAGGAGAGCCAGCCACAGCAGCACAGAGGAATTCAGGAGAGCCAGCCACAGCAGCACAGAGGAAGTCAGGAGAGCCTGCCACAGCAGCACAGAGGATGTCAGGAGAGCCAGCCACAGCAGCACAGAGGAATTCAGGAGAGCCAGCCACAGCAGCACAGAGGAAGTCAGGAGAGCCAGCCACAGCAGCACAGAGGATGTCAGGAGAGGCAGCCACAGCAGCACAGAGGATGTCAGGAGAGGCAGCCACAGCAGCACAGAAGAAGTCAGGACAGCCAGCCACAGCAGCACAGAGGAAGTCAGGAGAGCCAGCCACAGCAGCACAGAGGAATTCAGGAGAGCCAGCCACAGCAGCACAGAGGAAGTCAGGAGAGCCAGCCACAGCAGCACAGAGGATGTCAGGAGAGGCAGCCACAGCAGCACAGAGGATGTCAGGACAGCCTGCCACAGCAGCACAGAGGATGTCAGGAGAGCCTGCCACAGCAGCACAGAGGAAGTCAGGAGAGCCAGCCACAGCAGCACAGAGGATGTCAGGAGAGCCAGCCACAGCAGCACAGAGGAAGTCAGGAGAGCCAACCACAGCAGCACAGAGGATGTCAGGAGAGGCAGCCACAGCAGCACAGAGGATGTCAGGAGAGCCTGCCACAGCAGCACAGAGGAAGTCAGGAGAGCCAGCCACAGCAGCACAGAGGATGTCAGGAGAGCCAGCCACAGCAGCACAGAGGAATTCAGGAGAGCCAGCCACAGCAGCACAGAAGAAGTCAGGAGAGCCAACCACAGCAGCACAGAGGATGTCAGGAGAGCCAGCCACAGCAGCACAGAGGAAGTCAGGAGAGCCAACCACAGCAGCACAGAGGATGTCAGGAGAGCCTGCCACAGCAGCACAGAGGAAGTCAGGAGAGCCAGCCACAGCAGCACAGAGGATGTCAGGAGAGCCAGCCACAGCAGCACAGAGGAATTCAGGAGAGCCAGCCACAGCAGCACAGAAGAAGTCAGGAGAGCCAACCACAGCAGCACAGAGGATGTCAGGAGAGCCAGCCACAGCAGCACAGAGGAAGTCAGGAGAGCCAGCCACAGCAGCACAGAGGATGTCAGGAGAGCCAGCCACAGCAGCACAGAGGAAGTCAGCAGAGCCAGCCACAGCAGCACAGAGGATGTCAGGAGAGGCAGACACAGCAGCACAGAGGAAGTCAGGAGAGCCTGCCACAGCAGCACAGAGGATGTCAGGAGAGCCAGCCACAGCAGCACAGAGGATGTCAGGAGAGGCAGCCACAGCAGCACAGAGGAAGTCAGGAGAGCCTGCCACAGCAGCACAGAAGAAGTCAGGAGAGCCTGCCACAGCAGCACAGAGGATGTCAGGAGAGGCAGCCACAGCAGCACAGAGGATGTCAGGAGAGCCAGCCACAGCAGCACAGAGGAATTCAGGAGAGCCAGCCACAGCAGCACAGAAGAAGTCAGGAGAGCCAGCCACAGCAGCACAGAGGATGTCAGGAGAGGCAGCCACAGCAGCACAGAGGAAGTCAGGAGAGGCAGACACAGCAGCACAGAGGATGTCAGGAGAGCCAGCCACAGCAGCACAGAGGATGTCAGGAGAGCCTGCCACAGCAGCACAGAGGATGTCAGGAGAGCCAGCCACAGCAGCACAGAGGATGTCAGGAGAGGCAGCCACAGCAGCACAGAGGATGTCAGGAGAGCAAGCCACAGCAGCACAGAGGATGTCAGGAGAGCCAGCCACAGCAGCACAGAGGATGTCAGGAGAGCCAGCCACAGCAGCACAGAGGAAGTCAGGAGAGGCAGCCACAGCAGCACAGAGGAATTCAGGAGAGCCAGCCACAGCAGCACAGAGGATGTCAGGAGAGGCAGCCACAGCAGCACAGAGGATGTCAGGAGAGGCAGCCACAGCAGCACAGAGGAAGTCAGGAGAGGCAGACACAGCAGCACAGAGGATGTCAGGAGAGCCAGCCACAGCAGCACAGAGGATGTCAGGAGAGCCTGCCACAGCAGCACAGAGGATGTCAGGAGAGCCAGCCACAGCAGCACAGAGGATGTCAGGAGAGGCAGCCACAGCAGCACAGAGGATGTCAGGAGAGCAAGCCACAGCAGCACAGAGGATGTCAGGAGAGCCAGCCACAGCAGCACAGAGGATGTCAGGAGAGCCAGCCACAGCAGCACAGAGGAAGTCAGGAGAGGCAGCCACAGCAGCACAGAGGATGTCAGGAGAGGCAGCCACAGCAGCACAGAGGATGTCAGGAGAGCCAGCCACAGCAGCACAGAGGATGTCAGGAGAGCCAGCCACAGCAGCACAGAGGATGTCAGGAGAGCCAACCACAGCAGCACAGAGGATGTCAGGAGAGCCTGCCACAGCAGCACAGAGGAAGTCAGGAGAGCCAGCCACAGCAGCACAGAGGATGTCAGGAGAGCCAGCCACAGCAGCACAGAGGATGTCAGGAGAGCCTGCCACAGCAGCACAGAGGATGTCAGGAGAGCCAGCCACAGCAGCACAGAGGATGCCAGGAGAGCCAGCCACAGCAGCACAGAGGATGTCAGGACAGCCAGCCACAGCAGCACAGAGGATGTCAGGAGAGCCAACCACAGCAGCACAGAGGATGTCAGGAGAGCCTGCCACAGCAGCACAGAGGAAGTCAGGAGAGCCAGCCACAGCAGCACAGAGGATGTCAGGAGAGCCAGCCACAGCAGCACAGAGGATGTCAGGAGAGCCAGCCACAGCAGCACAGAGGAATTCAGGAGAGCCAGCCACAGCAGCACAGAAGAAGTCAGGAGAGCCAGCCACAGCAGCACAGAGGATGTCAGGAGAGCCAGCCACAGCAGCACAGAGGAAGTCAGGAGAGCCAACCACAGCAGCACAGAGGATGTCAGGAGAGCCAGCCACAGCAGCACAGAGGAAGTCAGGAGAGCCTGCCACAGCAGCACGGAGGATGTCAGGAGAGGCAGCCACAGCAGCACAGAGGAAGTCAGGAGAGCCTGCCACAACAGCACAGAGGATGTCAGGAGAGCCAGCCACAGCAGCACAGAGGATGTCAGGAGAGCCTGCCACAGCAGCACAGAGGATGTCAGGAGAGCCAGCCACAGCAGCACAGAGGATGTCAGGAGAGGCAGCCACAGCAGCACAGAGGATGTCAGGAGAGCAAGCCACAGCAGCACAGAGGATGTCAGGAGAGCCAGCCACAGCAGCACAGAGGATGTCAGGAGAGCCAGCCACAGCAGCACAGAGGAAGTCAGGAGAGGCAGCCACAGCAGCACAGAGGATGTCAGGAGAGGCAGCCACAGCAGCACAGAGGATGTCAGGAGAGGCAGACACAGCAGCACAGAGGATGTCAGGACAGCCAGCCACAGCAGCACAGAGGATGTCAGGACAGCCAGCCACAGCAGCACAGAGGATGTCAGGACAGCCAGCCACAGCAGCACAGAGGATGTCAGGAGAGGCAGCCACAGCAGCACAGAGGAAGTCAGGAGAGGCAGCCACAGCAGCACAGAGGATGTCAGGAGAGCCAGCCACAGCAGCACAGAGGATGTCAGGAGAGCCTGCCACAGCAGCACAGAGGATGTCAGGAGAGGCAGCCACAGCAGCACAGAGGAAGTCAGGAGAGGCAGACACAGCAGCACAGAGGATGTCAGGACAGCCAGCCACAGCAGCACAGAGGATGTCAGGAGAGCCAGCCACAGCAGCACAGAGGATGTCAGGAGAGCCAGCCACAGCAGCACAGAGGATGTCAGGAGAGCCAGCCACAGCAGCACAGAGGAAGTCAGGAGAGCCAGCCACAGCAGCACAGAGGATGTCAGCAGAGCCAGCCACAGCAGCACAGAGGAAGTCAGGAGAGCCAGCCACAGCAGCACAGAGGATGTCAGGAGAGCCAGCCACAGCAGCACAGAGGATGTCAGGAGAGCCAGCCACAGCAGCACAGAGGAAGTCAGGAGAGCCAGCCACAGCAGCACAGAGGATGTCAGGAGAGCCAGCCACAGCAGCACAGAGGATGTCAGGAGAGCCAGCCACAGCAGCACAGAGGAAGTCAGGAGAGGCAGACACAGCAGCACAGAGGATGTCAGGACAGCCAGCCACAGCAGCACAGAGGATGTCAGGAGAGCCAGCCACAGCAGCACAGAGGATGTCAGGAGAGCCAGCCACAGCAGCACAGAGGATGTCAGGAGAGCCAGCCACAGCAGCACAGAGGAAGTCAGGAGAGCCAGCCACAGCAGCACAGAGGATGTCAGCAGAGCCAGCCACAGCAGCACAGAGGATGTCAGGAGAGCCAGCCACAGCAGCACAGAGGAAGTCAGGAGAGCCTGCCACAGCAGCACAGAGGAAGTCAGGAGAGCCAGCCACAGCAGCACAGAGGATGTCAGGAGACCAGCCACAGCAGCACAGAGGATGTCAGGAGAGCCAGCCACAGCAGCACAGAGGAAGTCAGGAGAGCCAGCCACAGCAGCACAGAGGATGTCAGGAGAGCCAGCCACAGCAGCACAGAGGATGTCAGGAGAGCCAGCCACAGCAGCACAGAGGAAGTCAGGAGAGCCTGCCACAGCAGCACAGAGGATGTCAGGAGAGGCAGCCACAGCAGCACACAGGAAGTCAGGAGAGGTAGCCACAGCAGCACAGAGGAAGTCAGGAGAGGCAGCCACAGCAGCACAGAGGAAGTCAGGAGAGGCAGCCACAGCAGCACAGAGGATGTCAGGAGAGGCAGCCACAGCAGCACAGAGGAAGTCAGGAGAGGCAGCCACAGCAGCACAGAGGAAGTCAGGAGAGGCAGCCACAGCAGCACAGAGGAAGTCAGGAGAGCCAGCCACAGCAGCACAGAGGATGTCAGGAGAGGCAGCCACAGCAGCGCAGAGGATGTCAGGAGAGCCAGCCACAGCAGCGCAGAGGATGTCAGGAGAGGCAGCCACAGCAGCGCAGAGGATGTCAGGAGAGGCAGCCACAGCAGCACAGAGGAAGTCAGGAGAGCCAGCCACAGCAGCACAGAGGATGTCAGGAGAGGCAGCCACAGCAGCGCAGAGGATGTCAGGAGAGCCAGCCACAGCAGCGCAGAGGATGTCAGGAGAGCCAGCCACAGCAGCACAGAGGAAGTCAGGAGAGCCTGCCACAGCAGTACAGAGGATGTCAGGAGAGCCAGCCACAGCAGCACAGAGGAAGTCAGGAGAGCCAGCCACAGCAGCGCAGAGGATGTCAGGAGAGCCAGCCACAGCAGCACAGAGGATGTCAGGAGAGGCAGCCACAGCAGCGCAGAGGATGTCAGGAGAGCCAGCCACAGCAGCACAGAGGATGTCAGGAGAGCCAGTCACAGCAGCACAGAGGATGTCAGGAGAGCCAGCCACAGCAGCATAGAGGATGTCAGGAGAGGTAGCCACAGCAGCACAGAGGATGTCAGGACAGCCTGCCACAGCAGCACAGAGGAAGTCAGGAGAGGCAGCCACAGCAGCACAGAGGATGTCAGGAGAGCCAGCCACAGCAGCACAGAGGATGTCAGGAGAGCCAGCCACAGCAGCACAGAGGATGTCAGGAGAGCCTGCCACAGCAGTACAGAGGAAGTCAGGAGAGCCAGCCACAGCAGCACAGAGGAAGTCAGGAGAGGCAGCCACAGCAGCACAGAGGATGTCAGGAGAGCCAGCCACAGCAGCACAGAGGATGTCAGGAGAGGTAGCCACAGCAGCACAGAGGATGTCAGGAGAGCCTGCCACAGCAGCACAGAGGATGTCAGGAGAGCCTGCCACAGCAGCACAGAGGATGTCACGAGAGCCAGCCACAGCAGCACAGAGGATGTCAGGAGAGCCAGCCACAGCAGCACAGAGGAAGTCAGGAGAGCCAGCCACAGCAGCACAGAGGATGTCAGGAGAGCCAGCCACAGCAGCACAGAGGATGTCAGGAGAGGTAGCCACAGCAGCACAGAGGATGTCAGGAGAGCCAGCCACAGCAGCACAGAGGAAGTCAGGAGAGGCAGCCACAGCAGCACAGAGGATGTCAGGAGAGGCAGCCACAGCAGCACAGAGGATGTCAGGAGAGCCAGCCACAGCAGCACAGAGGATGTCAGGAGAGCCTGCCACAGCAGCACAGAGGAAGTCAGGAGAGCCAGCCACAGCAGCACAGAGGATGTCAGGAGAGCCTGCCACAGCAGCACAGAGGATGTCAGGAGAGCCTGCCACAGCAGTACAGAGGAAGTCAGGAGAGCCAGCCACAGCAGCACAGAGGATGTCAGGAGAGGCAGCCACAGCAGCACAGAGGATGTCAGGAGAGCCTGCCACAGCAGTACAGAGGAAGTCAGGAGAGGCAGCCACAGCAGCACAGAGGATGTCAGGAGAGCCTGCCACAGCAGTACAGAGGATGTCAGGAGAGCCAGCCACAGCAGCACAGAGGAAGTCAGGAGAGCCTGCCACAGCAGTACAGAGGATGTCAGGAGAGCCAGCCACAGCAGCACAGAGGAAGTCAGGAGAGGCAGCCACAGCAGCACAGAGGATGTCAGGAGAGCCTGCCACAGCAGCACAGAGGATGTCAGGAGAGCCAGCCACAGCAGCACAGAGGAAGTCAGGAGAGGCAGCCACAGCAGCACAGAGGATGTCAGGAGAGCCAGCCACAGCAGCACAGAGGATGTCAGGAGAGCCAGCCACAGCAGCACAGAGGAAGTCAGGAGAGCCAGCCACAGCAGCACAGAGGATGTCAGGAGAGCCAGCCACAGCAGCACAGAGGATGTCAGGAGAGCCAGCCACAGCAGCACAGAAGAAGTCAGGAGAGCCAACCACAGCAGCACAGAGGAAGTCAGGAGAGCCAGCCACAGCAGCACAGAAGAAGTCAGGAGAGCCAACCACAGCAGCACAGAGGATGTCAGGAGAGGCAGCCACAGCAGCACAGAGGATGTCAGGAGAGCCTGCCACAGCAGCACAGAGGAAGTCAGGAGAGCCAGCCACAGCAGCACAGAGGATGTCAGGAGAGCCAGCCACAGCAGCACAGAGGAATTCAGGAGAGCCAGCCACAGCAGCACAGAGGAAGTCAGGAGAGCCAACCACAGCAGCACAGAGGATGTCAGGAGAGCCTGCCACAGCAGCACAGAGGAAGTCAGGAGAGCCAGCCACAGCAGCACAGAGGATGTCAGGAGAGCCAGCCACAGCAGCACAGAGGAATTCAGGAGAGCCTGCCACAGCAGCACAGAAGAAGTCAGGAGAGCCAGCCACAGCAGCACAGAGGAAGTCAGGAGAGCCAGCCACAGCAGCACAGAGGAAGTCAGGAGAGCCAGCCACAGCAGCACAGAGGAAGTCAGCAGAGCCAGCCACAGCAGCACAGAGGATGTCAGGAGAGGCAGACACAGCAGCACAGAGGATGTCAGGAGAGCCTGCCACAGCAGCACAGAGGAAGTCAGGAGAGCCAGCCACAGCAGCACAGAGGAAGTCAGCAGAGCCAGCCACAGCAGCACAGAGGATGTCAGGAGAGGCAGACACAGCAGCACAGAGGAAGTCAGGAGAGCCTGCCACAGCAGCACAGAGGATGTCAGGAGAGCCAGCCACAGCAGCACAGAGGATGTCAGGAGAGGCAGCCACAGCAGCACAGAGGAAGTCAGGAGAGCCTGCCACAACAGCACAGAGGATGTCAGGAGAGCCAGCCACAGCAGCACAGAGGATGTCAGGAGAGCCAGCCACAGCAGCACAGAGGAATTCAGGAGAGCCAGCCACAGCAGCACAGAGGATGTCAGGAGAGGCAGCCACAGCAGCACAGAGGATGTCAGGAGAGGCAGCAACAGCAGCACAGAGGAAGTCAGGAGAGGCAGACACAGCAGCACAGAGGATGTCAGGAGAGCCAGCCACAGCAGCACAGAGGATGTCAGGAGAGGCAGCCACAGCAGCACAGAGGATGTCAGGAGAGGCAGCAACAGCAGCACAGAGGAAGTCAGGAGAGGCAGACACAGCAGCACAGAGGATGTCAGGAGAGCCAGCCACAGCAGCACAGAGGATGTCAGGAGAGCCTGCCACAGCAGCACAGAGGATGTCAGGAGAGCCAGCCACAGCAGCACAGAGGATGTCAGGAGAGGCAGCCACAGCAGCACAGAGGATGTCAGGAGAGCAAGCCACAGCAGCACAGAGGATGTCAGGAGAGCCAGCCACAGCAGCACAGAGGATGTCAGGACAGCCAGCCACAGCAGCACAGAGGATGTCAGGAGAGCCAACCACAGCAGCACAGAGGATGTCAGGAGAGCCAGCCACAGCAGCACAGAGGATGTCAGGAGAGCCTGCCACAGCAGCACAGAGGATGTCAGGAGAGCCAGCCACAGCAGCACAGAGGAAGTCAGGAGAGCCAGCCACAGCAGCACAGAGGATGTCAGGAGAGCCTGCCACAGCAGCACAGAGGATGTCAGGAGAGCCAGCCACAGCAGCACAGAGGATGTCAGGAGAGCCTGCCACAGCAGCACAGAGGAATTCAGGAGAGCCAGCCACAGCAGCACAGAAGAAGTCAGGAGAGCCAGCCACAGCAGCACAGAGGATGTCAGGAGAGCCAGCCACAGCAGCACAGAGGATGTCAGGAGAGCCAACCACAGCAGCACAGAGGATGTCAGGAGAGCCAGCCACAGCAGCACAGAGGAAGTCAGGAGAGCCAACCACAGCAGCACAGAGGATGTCAGGAGAGGCAGCCACAGCAGCACAGAGGATGTCAGGAGAGGCAGACACAGCAGCACAGAGGAAGTCAGGAGAGCCTGCCACAGCAGCACAGAGGATGTCAGGAGAGGCAGCCACAGCAGCACAGAGGAAGTCAGGAGAGCCTGCCACAGCAGCACAGAGGATGTCAGGAGAGCCAGCCACAGCAGCACAGAGGATGTCAGGAGAGGCAGCCACAGCAGCACAGAGGATGTCAGGAGAGCCAGCCACAGCAGCACAGAGGATGTCAGGAGAGCCAGCCACAGCAGCACAGAGGAAGTCAGGAGAGCCTGCCACAGCAGCACAGAGGATGTCAGGAGAGGCAGACACAGCAGCACAGAGGAAGTCAGGAGAGCCAGCCACAGCAGCACAGAGGATGTCAGGAGAGCCAGCCACAGCAGCACAGAGGATGTCAGGAGAGGCAGCCACAGCAGCACAGAGGAAGTCAGGAGAGCCTGCCACAGCAGCACAGAGGATGTCAGGAGAGCCAGCCACAGCAGCACAGAGGATGTCAGGAGAGCCAGCCACAGCAGCACAGAGGATGTCAGGAGAGGCAGCCACAGCAGCACAGAGGAAGTCAGGAGAGCCTGCCACAACAGCACAGAGGATGTCAGGAGAGCCAGCCACAGCAGCACAGAGGAATTCAGGAGAGCCAGCCACAGCAGCACAGAGGAAGTCAGGAGAGCCTGCCACAGCAGCACAGAGGATGTCAGGAGAGCCAGCCACAGCAGCACAGAGGAATTCAGGAGAGCCAGCCACAGCAGCACAGAGGAAGTCAGGAGAGGCAGCCACAGCAGCACAGAGGATGTCAGGAGAGCCTGCCACAGCAGCACAGAGGATGTCAGGAGAGCCAGCCACAGCAGCACAGAGGATGTCAGGACAGCCAGCCACAGCAGCACAGAGGATGTCAGGAGAGCCAACCACAGCAGCACAGAGGATGTCAGGACAGCCAGCCACAGCAGCACAGAGGATGTCAGGAGAGCCAACCACAGCAGCACAGAGGATGTCAGGAGAGCCTGCCACAGCAGCACAGAGGAAGTCAGGAGAGCCAGCCACAGCAGCACAGAGGATGTCAGGAGAGCCAGCCACAGCA